>NC_048437.1:13831947-13941537 GCF_004353265.1 Vitis riparia
CATAATAAAATCAGGGGCGGTAAACGATGGGGCTACATTTATAGTGCTAAAGAAGGCTCTATATAAGTTGAAATAGTCCCAAAGAGCTTGCTTTGGCAAGTTCATCACGTCTATGAAGAATTTTGGCAACAAACAAAATAACTCATATCACATTTTGTTTTTAAAACATAAGAGGAGATAAAACCACTACTTTGATAATCTTTGTCAATGATATGATGGTGACAAGTGATGATTATGATGAGATTTCTAATTTACAACAATATTTGGCTTTTGAGTTTGACATGAAACAACTTGGAGACCTTAAATACTTTCCTTGGATTGAGATAGCCTGGTCTCAACATGAAATTTGCTTGTCCTAATGTAAACATATTCTTGATTTATTATTTAGTAGGAATGCTAGATGAGCAAAATCAAAAGGTGTTTAATTGTGGGAGTGCAACTTCTACAGATAAAGGAAGATATCAAAAGCTTGTGGGAAAAAATGATTTACTTATCTCACACCAAATTAGATATTGCATTTGCAATTAATATAGTGAGTCAATCATGCATGAATCATAAACTTCATATGGATGTTGTAGAGTGCATCTATAAGATATTTGAAGTTTGCTCCAAGAAAAGGTCTATTATTCAAATCATGATCACTTAAAAGTTTAAGGCTACACAGATACTGATTGGGCAAAGTTGAACTGACTATTGGGTTTTTCCTCATATGCAAGACCTAAATTAAGAGCTCAAAATTTGAGGTCTCTTAGGCCTTTATATAAAAAGGTTAGAAGAAGAATCCCTCTTCTTCTAATTTTTTTGCAACCACTAGAGGTAGAAGAAAAAGAAAGTAGAAAGAGAAAAGAGGAAGAAGAGGAGAACCACCATTTTTGAAGTTAGAGAGAAAAACTCAGTTTTTCTTCATTGTCTAGATTTCATCAAAGGTCCGATCTCGCTTTGTCTATGGGCCGATCAACCTAAAATTTGGAGGAGAGATTTGTGACTCATTGATCTTCAATCTGAACAATGGAAATCGGATTTGGAGTTTCGAATGGTCGTCTTTCAATCCGAGAACAAAGCTTCTCTTTTGGTGAGTTTTCTATCCGAACAGTTTTGATCATGAGTTTCAATCAAGGTTAATTCATGGTTCGATTGAGCTAATTTTTGGTGAGCACGTTCAGAACTTATTGATCTTCATTCTGAACGGTGGAGATTGGATTTGAAGTTCGGAACAGTTATATTTCAATCCGAGAAAAGTGGCTATGTTTGGTGAGATTTCTCCATTGTCTTTATGCAAAGTTGTTGAAATTACCTAAATTAATTTGTCTTGAGATATGGTTGATGTATGCCTCTAGTTTCATCTAGAGAGAATTGTGTAACCCATTAATTATATTAGTAGAATTTTTAAGTGGTCTAAGAGTCCCGTGGTTTTTACTTCTCATATTGGAGAAGATTTTTTACACTAAAAATTGTTGGTATTTATATACTTGTTGATTGGGTGAATTCTTGTTGCTCTATTTGATTGATTCCTATTAGGTTCTCACAAGAAGGGGTAAAATCTGGTTGTGCATTGCTTGTATTTATTCCATCAAAATGGTATCAGAGCATTAGTTCAAGATAATTTGTGTTGTGTGCAAAACAATGGAAAACAACACAAGTAGAATGATTACTTTGAATGGCTCCAATTATCATGTTTGGGAAGGAAAGATGGAAGACTTATTGTATGTGAAAGATTATTATTTGCTTGTGTTTGCTTCTGAAAAGCCAGAAAATAAAACTAACACAAAATGGAATTTACTTCATAGGCATGTTTATGGTTATATCAGACAGTGGGTAAATGATAATGCTCTCAATCATGTTAGTGAAGAGAAACATGCACAGAGTCTATGGAACAAGTTTGAACAGTTATATGCTCGAAAGACTAGTAACAATAAATTGTTTCTAATTAAGAAGATGATTAGCTTGAAGTTTGTTGTTCAATCGCCGGGATGGCGAATCCCTCCACATAATCAGAAAGGGGGAGATTTGTTGGGTTTTTCCTCATGTGGAAGGCTCAAATTAAGAGCCCAAAATTTAAGGTCTTTATATAAAAGGGTTAGAAGAAAAATCTCTCTTCTTCTTCTTTTTCCAATTTTTTTGCAACCACCGAAGGTAGAAGACAAAGATAGTAGAAAGAGAAAAGAGAGAGAAGGGGAGAACCACCATTTTTGAAGCTAGAGAAAAAAACTCAGTTTTTATTCACTGTCCAAATTTCATCAAATGTCTGATCCCGCTTCATCTGTGGGTCGATTGACCTGAAATTTGGAGGAGAGATTCATGACTTATTGATCTTCAATCTGAACGATGAAGATCGGATTTGGAGTTCTGAACGGTCGTCTTTCAGTCTGGGAACAAAGCCTCCGTTTTGGTGAGTTTTCTATTCGGACAGTTTTGATCATGAGCTTCGATCAAGGTTAATATGTGGTTCGATTGAGCTGATTTTTTGTGAGCACGTTCAGAACTCATTGATCTTCATTTTGAACGATGGAGATTGGATTTGGAGTTCGAAACAATTATATTTCAGTCCGAGAACAGTGGTTGCGTTTGGTGAGATTTCTTCACTATCTTTTATGCAAAGTTATTGAAATTGTCAAGATTAATTTGTCTTAAGATATGGTTGATATATGCCTCTAGTTTTATTTAGAGAGAATTGTGTAACCCATTGATAATATTATTGGAGTTTTTAAATGGCCTAAGGGTCCCATGGATTACACAATTCTCTCTAGATAAAACTAGAGGCATACATCAACCATATCTCAAGATAAATTAATATAAGCAATTTCAACAACTTCGCATAAATTCAATGGAGAAATGGAAAAATCTCACCAAACGCAGCTATTGTTCTCGAACTGAAATATAACTGTTCCGAACTCCAAATCCAATCTTCACCAGTCAGAATGAAGATCAATGAGTTCTGAATGTGCTCACCAAAAATCAGCTCAATCGAACCACGGATTAACCTTGATCGGAGCTCATGATAAAAAACGTCCAGGTAGAAAACTCACCCAAACAAAGGCTATGTTCTTGGACTAAAAGACAATTGTCCGGAACTCCAAATCCGATCTCCACCATTCAGATTGAAGATCGATGAGTCACGAACCTCTCCTCCAAATTTCAGGTCAATCAGCCCACAGACGAAGCGGGATCATACATTTGATGAAATCTGGACAGTGAAGAAAAACTGAGTTTTTCTCTCTAACTTCAAAAATGGTGGTTCTCCCCTTCTACTCTCTTTTTCTCCTACCTCCAGTGGCTACAAAAAAAATGAAAAAAGAAGAAGAAGAGGGATTCTTCTTCTAATCCTTTTATATAAAGGCCTAAGAGACTTTAAATTTTAGGCTCTTAATTTGGGCATTCTATATGAGGAAAAACCTAACAAATCTCCCCATTTCTGATTATGTAGAGAGACTCGTCATCCCGGCGATTGAACAACAAACTTTAAGCTAATCATTTTTTTGATCAGAAACAATTTATTGTTACCAATCTTTCAAGCATATAAGCTTGTTCCATAGCTTCTATGCATGTTTTTCTTCACTAATATGATTGAAAACATTGTCATCTACCGACTGATTGATATAACCACAAACCTATCGATGAAGTAAATTCCATTTTGTATCAGTTTTATTTTCGAGCTTTTCAGAAGCAAACTCAGGTAAATAATAATCTTTCACATACAATAAGTCTTCCATCTTTCCTTTCCAAACATGATAATTGGAGTCATTCAGAGTAATCATTCTACTTGTACTGTTTTCCATTGTTTTACACAAGACACAAATTATCTTAAACCTGAAAGTTACGAGGAAGTCATGAGAGATGAAAATAAGATGGAGTGGGTTGATGCTATGCAAGATGAGATGAAGTCATTACATGAGAATCATTCTTTTGAGCTTGCCAAGTTGCCAAATGGAAAAAGAGATTTGAAGAACAGGTAGGTTTACAAAGTGAAGCAAGAATAACACACTTCACAGCCACATTACAAAGCTAGATTAATTGTCAAAGTGGTATCAGAGCATTCAAGAATTGATAAGCTGAAGAAGCAATTAAGCAAATCCTTTTCCATTAAGGATTTGGGGCCAGTAAAAAAATTTCTTGGTATTAACCTGACAACATCTAATACAGGATACTTAACCATTGTAGGTAGAAATCTTGTGACTTGAAGAAGTAAAAAACAACCAATAGTAACAAGATCAAGGGTTGAGGTTGAGCATAGAGGTACGACATTTGGAGTATGTGAATTGCTTTGGTTTAGAAATTTGTTAAAAGATTTAGGTTTCAAACCTAAAGTGGCAATGAATCGTGTTAACTATAGAAATTGCTCACATGTAAAGATTGACAAGACATTTTATCAAAGAAACACTTAAAAGTTTGAATTATTATTTTTCCGCTTATGAAGCCTAAAGATCAACTAACTGATGTTTTTACTAAAGCAGTAGCTAGCAGGGTGTTTAGTGAATCTCCTATCAAGTTGGTGAATGAGAATAAGTCCATATTATGTAATTATGATGTGATATGATTATTATTACTAGAAATTGTATGACTATCATATCCGATATTTGGATCTCTTGTATTTGTGGGGAAATACAGTATAATTGTAAAATTTCATTTGTATATATCCCTTAAAAACAGAACGCAGGCTAAATGTTTTAACCAAATCAACTCTTAAATCAAAGAAAAAATGACTCATTCATTAAGTATTTCTGTCTGTATATTTTATTTACGAAATTTTATGTATGTTTTAAACTTAAAATTTTGGGAAAATGTGAAATATTATTTCTTTTAAAATAAAATAAAATCTGTGTTGGGAGAGAAATGAGAGGCACCTTTCTCGGCGTTGCTCTGGGGTCAATCCATCGTCTTTACCCTGCTTTGACTTGTGGCCGTTCCTTGCTTGAGCCCTTTCTCGATCGCGATCTCTTTGGTTTCCGCGTTCGCTTTTCGTCAAGATCCAACTCACTCAATATCCAGAGAAAAAAGAAAAGAAAAAAAAAACGAAAAAACCGGAAAACTTCGTTTGGTTGCCGAGAAAAGACAGGGAGAGGGATTTTTTAAGCTCTTGTTCAATTTTCTCGGCAGCCAAACAGAAGGTAAGATGAAAATCCACCAAATAGCAAAGAAAAAGCAAGAGATCAAAGGATATGACTCATTGTTGATTCTTGAATTTGATATCAGAAGCAACTCCTCAATCCAAGAGAGGCTATTTTAGGGAATAGTTATCAATATGGGTGCGAATGGGTAAATATATACAGAGTCCATATGCCCAGAAGGATCGAGAAGCCGCGAAAGAATCTCGTGACCTTATAGGGTACTTCCGCAATGTAACTTATTAATCTGAAAGGGTTGTCAGCTGGATGCCAGCCGTTTGATATAAGGACTGAAGTTAAATCAGTCACTAACGAGACTACCAGGTGGCGTGCTATTAGTGGTAGGGCACTTTCACTTGTTCAGGTTTTCTATTTTATGCCTAGAAAACTATAAAAGTAACATATAAAAATTAAGAAATACCATACAAGTTGAAATCGTCATTGAAAAGAATATAAAAATAATATATTCAAATTAATAATGTTTAAAAATTATTTAAAGGACTCAAATAAATTATTACTTTTCATTAAATTAAAAAAAATTCATTTTCTTTTTCTTTTTTTCTGTTTTTTAACATTTGATTTACAAAATTAAATAAAAAAATGTTTCATTTTGAACTAAAAACATTCCTAATAATGCAAATTTTATAAAATTCAAGCTATTTTTTATTTTCAAAAAGTATTTATGAAGAAAAAATATTGAGAAAAAAAATTTCTTATGTTTGACTTTACCATAAGAAATATAAAAATGTTAGAAACTTATCCATTTTAAAATTATTTAATATTTATATAAAAACATTAAAATAAGTGAAATAAATATTAAGTAATATATAAAAATAATTTATTAACTCTAAATCCACTTTTATTTTTTTTATTTTCCATTCTTCTTTTCTTTCTACTTTTCTTTTTGGTTTTCTTTTACTCACATTTTTCCTTAAATTTTCTAAAAACCAAATATAAGGTTAAGACTTAAAAATCTTGATTGAAATGTTTAAGAGCCAAAACATTTTTGTGAAAAGCTTTTCAATAGTTTTCTTTGTAGAGGACCGCTAGGACTTATCAGATTCTTTCAAGCAATTTAAGTTTAATTACACTATGAATAAGTTAATGATGAGTTTGTTTAAATCGACGGGGGAACCCTAGATAGTTGAGGGCATTTTTGAGGACTCTAAAGGTATTCATAAGGCAATGAAGGGCTCTTTAAGTTCTTCCCACAATAAGAATAAGACAAACACTTTCAAGAATACTAAGTAAGGGAAGGCCAAGGTAAGGAAAGGACAGAGTAAGGGAAAAAACATGTGTTTTTTATGATAAGAAGGGTCACTAGAAGAAGGAATGTTCTAAATTATTGATGAGTTAAAAAGGTATGTTTCATCCACTTTTAGTTGAATCATATTTAGTATTAGATTCCACCAATTCTTTGTGGATAGATTTTAGAGTCACTAATCATAACTATAATTCTTTACAAGGGTTTCAACTAGAACAAAGATTGAATGAAAGAGAGATGTGCTTGACTTTAGCATTTGTTGTGAGGATAGTTATGCAAGTAGTGAGAGATATTGCCCTAGTATTAAAGAATAAATAAACATCTAGAATTCAAGGAATGTCTTTATATACCTGTGTTTATAAAGAATTTGATTTCATTTTTTTAGTTTAACTAAATGCAATTATTCAATTTATTTCAATAAAAGTGTTTTTATTAGAAAGAATAATTAATTTCTTTGCTCAAGTCCATTGGTTGACAATCTCTTTCATATTACCCTTATTTCTATTTTTCTGTTGTTGAAAATCATCATGTCTCACTAAAAAGGAAAATGCCTAATCAAACACATTTATGGCATCTACACTTCGATCATATAAATCTAAATAGGATTAAAAGACTAGTAAGTCTAGAACATTGTACTCAATAGTTCTGGAAGACCTTCCAGTCTACAAATCCTATATTGAAGGTAAAATGACCAAGAAGCCTTTTACTACTAAACGGGTTAAAGCCAAAGAATGTCTAGAGTTAATGCATATTGATGTATTCAAATCTCTTCATCTAAACTCATGAAGGGTATGAGTCTTTCATCACTTTTACTAATGATTGCTTTAAATGTGGTTATGTTTACCTTATGTATAGGAAATTTGATGTCTTAGATAAATTCAAGGAATTTAATATATAATTGGATAACTAATTAGGTCAAGGCCCCAAGGTACTTTGATTTAATCAAGGTGGAGAGTGTTGAAATAAAGCCTTAGAAAGCATGACATGATGTAATAGTTTTAGATTCATTTATAAATTTATTTATTTATGTTTCTAGTTCACTTTTTTATCTCATTTATTTATGCAAGGTTGGTTATTTAAACATATACACCTATATCACTTACATTGTATACGACTTGATTGTATTAGGAGTTACATAGAGGATATAAGTTATGGGTTAATTCCTTATAAGATAATAAGTTGTTCATAGTTAATTCATAGATTTGGGCAATCCAATAGAGACTATAGTGCACTGCCTCCTAATTTGAGGGATAACTTGTCTTGGTCGTTAAGATAGGCTTCCCATGGTGAGTGCACTAGTATGGTTTCACATTGGACATGACCTACTATGAATCATAATGTGAGGCTATCAATTGTGTCATATTTTACCAAGCTATTATACTACATGAACTCTTAACCTTAAGATGATATTAAGCTCATGCTAAAATCAACAGAAGACTTTGACCTATGAATGAGAATGAGACAAGCACCATGACCTTAAGGCCATGTGATGAATAAAACAACCTGTAAAATAGAGTTAGCACACCCTATAATAGATCTAAAGTCCATATTGATACCATAAAGATAATAAATCTAGAGAATAAAGCCATATACCTTTGACCTGAATGTTCCCAAATCGATTCTAATCGATGTAGATAACCCCAAAGACATTATGGATCTCGTAAACACCATGATCTTCTACTCATTGACTCTTCCTTGTGTCTAGGCACTGAAACTAAGGTTCTCTCTAAACCGTAGGGAGAAAATGGCAAGACATGGAAACCCTAACCCTTAAATGGGTATTTATAGGTTTCCTACTAGGTTTAAGTCACTTAAGCCCACCATGGGCTTAGGTCACTTAATCTAGCCCAAAAAGATTGCTAATTGATTAATTAACCATATAAGGCCTAATTAATCAATTAGTCTAATCCATAAATACCATTCACTTATTCCTATGCAACCTTGTGTAATTACCTAAATGCTCTTTTATGCATAAAAGTGAACTAAAAACTCATCCAACCATCATAAACCATGTCATCAAGGAATTTGAGCTAATAGTAAGTAAGGACCATTGGGACCCACAAGAGTACTGGCTCTCTCATAATCACATTTTGAAATTGACTTAACATCCCACTATAGAGAGTCAACTGCACTCTAGTATCCTATGTATATTACAATGAGATACCAAGTGTTTAGGTCACGCATGTAGACTCCCTATGAGGTAGTATCCGTAATCTAACAAGGTAGTGTTATCACTTATCAAGATTACCTCTCAAAATTTTGAGTTATAGATCTCACTTATTATATGATCAAATGATATACTCTTAACTTCAAGGGCATATGTCAAATTTCATTAAAGGAAGTACTATGGTCATATATTTCATGATCACATGTCCTTTGGATCACCCAATAGGATACACTGTCTCAATTTCATGAGATATCTTGATATCTTTATTAAGAATACCTGTTACCACCAGCCTCTATTAATAGTGACCAAATCCATAGGGACATATGACTACTTTAGGGTCTCACCTATAGGTCAAAGCCTCCTGTTGACTTTGGCACAAGCTCAACATCCTCTCAAGGTTAAGAGTACATCATACAGTATAGTAGTTTAGTGAATCATGACAATTGATATCCTTGTGTCATGATTCACCGTAAGTCTTGTCAAGTGTGATCACATACACTATTGCACTCACCATGAGAAACTCATCTCGATAGTTAAGACAAGTCATCCCTCTAATTAGGAAGTGGTCTAATTAGGAAGTGGTGCACTACAATCTCTACTAGATTGCTTAAATTTATGAACCGACTATGAATAATTTATCTACTTACAAGGAACTCATGATTTGTATCTTTTGTGCAATTCCTAATGCACCTAAGTCATGTGTAATGTAAGAGGCATGAGCTAAATGTTCATATCAATATCAATGCACCAAAAGGATAGCAATGGGACAGTTAAGTCTAACTTTGTTATATCATGTCTTGCTTTTAGGGGACTCAATCCTAACAAAAAGTTCCCTGTGGGACTTGAGGTCATACCCTTGGTTATATAACCCATGACATTGTTCTATGATAACATTAGGGTAGTGCCACAGTCTAAAGAACTAAGAGATCATCATAAGGGTAAACAGATTAAGAGGAAATACTATTTGATTTGTTAGATAGTATAGAGGGATGATGTGGTGGTTGAGATAGTACATATGAGGATATCCTTCTTCTAGTGGCTTATGCTACTACCTTAGCCCCATTATATTAATGTCTCCAACTCTAGCTAGTCTCATTTTCTACATCAAATGATGCTTTAGGGAGTCATAAGAGTACTGGAGCTTCCAACACACTTCATAAATTGCATTATTTGTATCTTATGATGACTACACTTCATGCTTAGGTAACTTAGATATGCTTTTAACTTGGTGTCATCATCACACAAATTGAAGCTTAACACCTTAAGATTCTAACTTTGCTTTGCTATAATTTTCCACTTCCATTCCTTCTTAGCCCTGCCATAGCTCATGCTACATTCTCACTCTTTAAAGTTTGCAAAAAGGAGGAGATATTTTAGGACATTTAAGTGCATTTACACTTACATTTGGATATGTTATTATGACTTTACTACAAGCATGCATGTTGATATAGTTAGAGTTTAACATGTTATTGTTCTCATGGTTATTTTGGGCATGATATGCTTTAGATGTAGTTCTTTTTTGTATACTTCATGCTATAATTTGGATTGTTGATTCTTACATGTGTCATAAGCTTCAATTCTTATGGTTTCATGTTCTATGATCATTTACTAGTTATTATGTGTGAATTTCACTAGTTACATTACTACATATTTTGAGGAAGAGCTTCGTTTATATATCCTTAGTTTTATTATCATAAAAAATAGGTAGAATATTAGCTCAAGGTTTCATCCCACATATTTTCATGATCATAAAACAAAGAAAAAATGTTTAATCATATTTTTAAGTTCCTTGAGTAGGTTATAAAGTTATAAATCAATTTCTTCGAAGGTTAAATGAAGCAAAGGATGTAAGAGCATGCTACAAGAGAACGACTTTAAGTTAAATTTATTTTTCTAAGATATTGATGTAATGTGAGATCAAGTTACACCAAAATAGGATTTCTTGCATATCTTTCAAAAACACTTTACCTTACAATTTTTAGAAAATTATCATCCAATTGAGAAAGAAGCATGAGATCCTCATAATTGAGAAGGAATAGAGAACAATTTATTCGCATGTAAACATCCGCACCATAGGCTAAGATCATGTTGATAAAGTCAACCAAATGGATGGGTTGATTCAAGGGCACTTTGGACCACCCTCCTTGGTCTTCCAATTGTTATAGCATGGACATTCCTCTTTATGACCATATGTTCCAGAAGGAACACACAGACATTTCTTACAACACAAGTTGCAGAATTCCAGGCATGCATTCCGATATTGTGTGTCTGAGCATCGATACTTGCATGCTTTAGGACATTCTGAAAATTAAATCATATCCAAGATTCAGTATTTTTCTCCATTAACAGCTCTGCATTTGCTAAAACAAATAAAGTGTTTTTTAAAAACAAAAAGAAAAAGTAATAAATATATATACCTGCTTTGGTAAGAGATCCTTCCCCACCAGCCTGTCAATATAACACACAAGGAAATAAATGTAAGTCATAGAACATGTTTGGTAGAAAATGTTTTCTTTAAACTTGATAATTCTTCTGAATTGTTATTCAAGTAATTTAAGTATAAAGAATGAGTAAAAGGAAAAATTATAAAAAATAAAAAAAATAAATTAAGGCTCTGTTTGGTTTCCAGAAAATTTAAGGGAAAATGCAAAGGAAAGAAAATATACAAAGAAAAAATAAAATGAAAGAAAAAGTGAAGGAAAATAAAAAATGGATTAAAAGTTGATAAAATAATTTTTTTTGTTATTTCAAACTTATTTTATTTATTTTAACTCATCAATATAAAGATTAAATAATTTTAAAATACATAAGTTTTTAATTAGTTTTAATTATATTTGATTTTCTTTTATATTTTTCATAAGACAACCAAACATGAAAAAATCATTTTCCTTTACATTTTTTTTTTATTTCCTTAGTATTTTTCAGGAACCAAACATAACCTAAATATTCATATATTTTGTTACTTCTTATTTTTTGTTTGGAAAAAATGGTTAAAAAGTTTAAATGAATAGAGGAAAAATCGATAGATCCAAACTGGTATTTTAAATTCTATAAAAATTTTGGAGAATCATTTGAAATCTTCAAGAAAATTATCATGGATAACAAGCAAATAGTATACTTACAATTGAGACATCTACAAGCAACATGAAAGCAACAAGGAGGAGGAGGAAAATAGATTGAAGCTTGGAAGATTGAGCCATTTTTGAAACCTTTTTCTTAGAAATGTATGTTAAGAATTTGCACCCTAAAACCCACATTTATACAAGATATGCCCCATTTCCACGATAGGAAATTAATCTTACATACTCATTTTGCATTTATGGTTGAAAGGGTCATCGCCAAGGCATTCCTATGATTAGAAAAAACTTTGAAAATCACCATGGCATTTCCATAGCTAGCAAAATATGTTTTTACTCAAACTTCCTAATGCCTTCATTCTCTTTCCCTTTTTTTCTTTAACTTTTTCCATATCTCTTTAATCTTCAGTATTTTATTCCTTTTATTACTTATTTATTTTCTTATTCTTCCATTTCCATAATTATCTAAATCTTCTATTACTTTATTTTTTGTCCATATTTCTTTACTCTTTAATTTATACTATTTTTTATAAAAAATAAATAACTTATATATTAAAAACTCCTATTGTATTTTTTTCTCTTTTTTTATTTATCATTCAATACATTAAGATAAATATTTTCATAACCTTTTATAAAAATTAAATAATTTATTTACTAAAAATTCCTAATGTTTCATGCATCTTTCTCATTTTGTCAACCTTTTTTGTATTTACTTATCCTTTTATTTCCATACTGCTCTAAACCTATTATTTCCCTATTTAATATTTAAACAATTTATTTATCGAACCTTATTTCCCATATTTCCTTATTATTTAATATATTAATATATATTTTCATTAATCTGTATAAAAAAGTAAAAATCTATTTACTAAGAATTCCTAATATATTCCTTGAATTCTTTTTAGGCCTTCTATTTTCATATTTATCTTAAACTTTTGTACAAACTAGGTAATTTATTTACTAAAAATTGATAAATGTTCCATGCTTCTTTTCACATGTCTTTAATTCTTTAAGATACATTATTATTTTTACACATTTCTACAACCATGACACTTTCATAGACTTTAGTTTACTTTGAACTAAGGAAAAAGGTAAATATCTTTTCTCCATAAATTTTCAGTTATGAATGTTTGATTGCTAAGAATATGCAAGAAAATAAGACTTTCTATTGTCATATAAATGAGTAAAGAATTGTGAAGCTTAAATCTAGGGTAAACATTTTACCTTTTTATTTAAGACCTTCAAAAATAGCAAAACTCTCTCTCTCCTTTCGTATTGTTTCCTCTTTATCCCATGTGAGTCTTAGTGAACCACTAGATAATTCATACTATATACTTAAACCTAAGACTATGCCATGAAGAATTAGATGTTGCTCCTTTAGCATGATATCTAAGGGTAATGATTGATACAATTTAGTGGAGTGTGCTAAGGAAGCTAGCGGTATGATTGGATTGACCCGAGTTACTAGAGAAGATTGTCATTAATACACTTGTTTTATAGTTCATAATATGGACAATTATAACGAGATTTGCTTTTGATATGATGATGAATACAAAATATTTTCATGGAGAACAAACATGTCTTTTAAGTTATGACTCGTGAGATTAAAATTTGACTTAATGTGATTAGTTTGGGGTATAAACAAGATTCTTTCAAGTAATCTGCTTTGTTAATTAGATAGTAACTTAACATATGCACCCTATCCTATACCTTCTTGTAATGTCTTAATTAAACTTCATTTTCAGTATGAGAAAAGGAATGGATGTAAGATAGAGAATGAAAACCTTATTTTAGACGTTCAATGTAAATGAGTGATAGATCTATGTTAAATTTGGGTAGGTTTTATACTTGATTCATCACCCATGTATATCTCAATTAAATTTGAAATTTGCGTCAACCTTAATACAATGCTATGGTCATATAGGCTTTGACCTTAACTTTTCTTTTGTTACATATGGGCCCTATATAAATCAAATAACGAGAACATTGAAGAAAGGTGTGAGTACAATATACCCTTAGTGAAACTCACTCTCATGAGTCCTCTTATCCCTAGCCAATCATTTTGTATTTAGGATCTTATAGGGTGAAAAAATTATTGAATGATTCTTTCACCATTTCACCACTCTAAGGTTATGCTTGGTTATCGAAAAAATTGAGGAAAAAATATAAAAGGAAGAAAATAAAGAAGAAAAGTAAAAATAATAATAATAATAAAAAATAATAAAATAAGAAACGATTTAAAGTAAATAAATTATTTTAATATGCTACTTTAGATTCATTTTTCTTTTTATAACTTTTTTTATAGAAGATTAAGGTTATATTTGGTTCTTGGAAAAATTACGGGAAAGAAGATACAAAGGAAAAGTTATAAAAATAAAAAAAAATAAAAATAAAAAAAAGTGAAGGAAAAATAAATAGAATAAAAGTCAAAAAAATATTTTTATTTTCTACTTTAAACTTATTTTACTTATTTTAACTCATTGATATAAAGATTAAATAATTCAAAAATATATAAGTTTTTAACTAGCTTTAATTATATTTGATTTTCTTTTATATTTTCCATAATATAACCAAATATGAAAAAATTATTTTCCTTTACGATTTTTTTTTCTTTCCTTAGTATTTTTTGGTAACCAAATATAACTTAAATAATTTGAAAATGCACAAACACCTACCTAATTTATATTATATTAGATTTTCTTTTTATGTTATTTTATAACAAAACCAAACATGAGAAAATTAGTTTTCTTAGTAATTTTTTCTTTAAATTTGAATTTTGTATGCTACATTCAATTTAGCAAAATTGTAATAATATGGCGACCACCCAAATAAATCTGAAATAAAAGAAAGAAGAAATAAAGATGTCTTCAAAAAAACAAACGTTAAGTGATTAAGACAAAATAGTTTCCCTACAATTACTTTTGTACAACTTTACGTCCCCCATTTTCATTCCCTCCCAATGTAGCGTGTGCAACTTTTCCTCCATACGTATCTTAATGGTGAGAAAATTGTATATATATTGGGTAAAGAGAGGACCAAATCCAAATAGTCTCCTTTCACATTCCATCAACATGAACAGTTGTGTAGAAAACATATTCTCAACGGACCAATAGGATTTTAGCACCTTAACCATAATTACCTTTTAAATTAAATAAAAGATAATTAATAAAAAAATAAGCCTACCATAATTATCTTTTAAATTAAATAAAAAAATATTAAATTAAAGGAAAGATTATTAATAATAAAACAAGCTAAGTGACCCCGTTAAAGAAAAAAAAACTAACATTCTCATACTTAGCTCACGTGACAATATCTTGGTTTAATAATAAAACATAATATGCATAGTATAAGCTAAAACCTTTCTTACATTGGTCACATTATAAATTATCATCAAGTAAACACTAATAAGGGTCATAATAGTCATATGTCATTATCTTGACACAGTCTCTTCCATGTATCACAATATTTAGCTTCAAACTTAACATGACTCGTAACGAGATATATTATAATAATCCAATAATAATGTTTTTATCAGATACAATCTAGTCAAAACTCACATAAATCATTCACGTATATGCTAATAATAAGAAACTGGATATTTAAATATCATAAACAATATTTAAATGAGCTTAAAGTGTTAAATACATAAAAGCATATATAAAATAATAACATAATGTCAATAACGATACCTAATAATGTTCATTCTTTCGACATGTTCATTAAATGTCTTTGGTAATAATCCTTTTGTTAATGGATTTGCAATCATAAGGTTGGTGCTAATGTGTTTGATTGATACCCTTTGTTTCAAAAGTTGTTCTTTAAGGGCAAAGTATTTCACTTCCATGTGTTTAGCACCCTTTGAATACTTATCGTTTTTTGAAAAGAAGATGGTTGTGGAGTTATCATAATAAATTTTCATTGACTTAGGAATATTATTGATAATTTCAAGTCTTGCAATAAAGTTTCATAGTCATAATCCATGAACAATGACCTCAAAGCATGCCACAAACTCAACTTTCATAGTGGGTGTGATAATGACAAACTACTTCATACTCTTCCATGAGATTGCACCTCCAATTGAAAAGAACAAATAGCGAAATGTGGGTATTCATATATGAACACATCCAAAATAATAAAACTTATTTCTTCAATGCAAATTATGCGATTTTTTAAATATCAAGAGAAAAATGAACAAAAAAATATATATTAAAAAATAATATAAGGTAATGTACCCTTAGCTTATGTAAAAAAAATTTACTCATATTTTTTGAAACATCATTTTTGTATTTCAACAAATACCTTTTCAAATGTGTGTAACTTTTCTATAAGAGAAAAAAAGAAAAGAATATAACCTAGACTACTACAAAAACAAACAAGTAGTTAATGATTATTATAGTGATGATTTCTCCAAACTTTTGCAAGAGGACAATTAAGTTAATTATTTCAAATGATACATCACAACCAAGGTGGATTACAAAACATATAGATTATGATACAAATATATTCGTTGTGCAATTTTATATTTTATCTATTTTTCTATAAGTATAACATCTTAGAGTTACAATAGTAAATATTGATTTAAATAATATATTTCAAATTGTGATGAACAACAAATTCAAAAAACAAATATATGACCTTTGAGATGAGTTTCATATATAACCTAATTACTAAATAAAAGATATAAAGAATTTAAAGCAACCATAAACATCATATTATATTAAAATAATATATTATCTATTGCTATAATCATATATAATAATATATTCTATTTATGGATTAATTAAATTATAGGTATGTTACATCATTTTAAATATTATTTTAATCAATGTAAAATTATTTGTAAATAATTTAAATCAAACAAATTTAAATTTGCTCACTAATTACCTTTCCAAGTGTTATATCTCATATTCCATTAATTCCGACAATCACCAATCTACATACACCTTCATGTGCATTACATGTGCTTTTTACTAGTCATAAGAAAAGTTAAAAGAATTTACATGAAATCATGATAGATGGAAAAATTTGGATAACCATTAAAAATAAATTCATATGTGAGATTCAAAATAATAAAGTCAAAAGGGAAAAAAAAACTTTTTTTTAAATATTATATATAAAAAAAAATGATATTCTATGAAGTTGGTTTTTAGAGCTATAAGAAATAAACTAAAAATTTACATGACTATGACAAAATGAATGTAAGCTACATTTGAATAAGAGATTAAATTGTGAAAAGCAAGTTAAGTAACATCATCCACGTGCACCAAACATGTTTTATTGCTAGTATATATAATTATGGCACATGTACAAAAAGCTATTACTAGCATATATAATTATGGCACTTGTGCAAAAAGCTCGTTAAAAGATTGACGCCGAGGGCATACAACGTACGCTTGGCTTAATGTACCAAGGGCAAAAATATCAAATTTTTTGTTGATATATTGATGATATTCCGATTTAATGTTAAAAGTTTTTGGCAATATAAATAAATTAACTTTAATTTTAATAATCAAATACAAGAGAAACATAAATTTATAAATATATATTTATTTATTTTATATTCTTTAATATATCATAATTATATACAGTATATCCTTTAATATATATCAATTTTTTTTTTGCTAAAATAACTTATATATGTATTATTATTTTTGAAGTTTTTTTGATATTTCTAATTTTTTTTTTTTATCAAATTTCAACCATGGATACTTTGTACTAAAATTTCTATCCAAAATTTTGACATATATTTATAAATAAAATTGAGTTATCGATACATCCATGAAACCAACTTTGATCCTTGTATTGCACGTAATCAAGTTGAAATGTTCACAAGGGTATTCTTGGAAAACACAAAAAAAACGCACAAAACATCAGGAACTCCCCAATGTGACTCAGAATTCAGAGTCCCCCAGTCCATATCGCTCAGGCATGAACAATTTTCCTTTTCGAATTAGTATTCTCATGCTGTTTGTTTGCCGAGAAACTCCTAGAAAATGAAACAAGGCTTTGTTTTTCTAATGTAGTATTATGATTGAATTGGCTTTTGCGAAGATTGCAACTTTCTTTCACTTTCTTCATTTTCTCGTGAACCAGACGAAGGTTTTAGGATCTGTTATTGTCATCAATTTAAAAGTCATAGTTTCTGATATTTCCACTTTGTGAGATTCGTTTTTGTGATAAAGGTTTCCAAATCTGTGATTTAAATTAGAATATTTGATTATTGGATTATTCGGTTGCTAATTATTGGTCAATAAGTTGTGATTTGGCTTATGCTTTGTGCAATATCATAGTTTTGAAGTTTCGTATATGAAATTGGTGTTATGTTATTGATGGAAGGTTAAGTGGGGTTTAATTTGTGAATTTAATTGGTTTACACTCTAGTTTATATAGATCCTTTTTGTTAGGAAAAAATGACTGTTGGATCTGGTGGGTGATTCAGATTTAGATATTCAAAATCAATAGCAATTCTTGAAAAATTATATTAGATTCTGTCATCCTGTGAAAATTGAGTGGCCCATTGCATGCTACCTGCTGTTAAAGGCAATTTGAGGGGATGTTGCATACGTTGATGGAATCAGTTTTAGGGATTTCACTGAAGAGGCACGATTTTGAAATTTTATCCTCAGTCGTGCTGGCAGATTCTGGTTTGTGAAAATTCTTATTTTCAGGTGTTGTATTTGTATGTAGAAGTGTAGATAAAAGATAATGAGGCAGTATAATTTTCATTTGATGTCAAGATATGCCCTTGCAAATCTATTAATTTTATGGTTCATTAAATTTCTCTAGCCCCCTGGTTATCTTTGAATGGTTTTTTTTTATACAGAATGTAGTTTAAATTATGTTCAGTGTCTGTGATTTTTATTTCTTGATTATCTTTCGGATTTTGTTTGACATTGAACCATTTGTTTCCTAAAGGGATTATACAAATTAAAATAAACATTTTTAATGCAAAAATTAATGGACCTGCCCAGGCCCGTGCATGGCACTTGGTGCTTAGTATTTCTGAAGTTACACAAAATGCTTAAGTCTTTGGTTCTTATAAGCTTGAGTTTTGGGAGCTAAAAGGGGAAAATGCTCTGGGAACTGCTTTAGGTTGTTGAATATTTGATGGGCTTTGGTATTTAGGTTTCCTTTTCTCTTTGTTGGGAACTTATCATTTTGTACAATGCAAATATGCCACTAGCAAAAGATAGGAACCTTATCCATCTCTACCCTTTATTGCTCTTCTGGAAAATTCCCTTGACTTCCTAAGTCAACAACAATGCAGTATTTGTCATAATATGTGTGGTTCATTCATTTCCATCTCCAACAATAAACCATCATTCTTCCTGTCATTTTAATCCTTAAAACCATCATTCTATGTTAGATGTTTCTTCTCCACTCTGAGTCATCTCACCTCTGAAATCCTTGCTGTCATTTAAATTTTTGGCAAGCAGCAGCCGTTTATTTGGATCTTGGATGAGAACTAGATCCTTTTCTGCAATCATCAGCAATCATGCTACCATTTCTCACTGGTGTGAATGATGTGGGACCTGTGAACGTAAAGTAAGTTCTACAAACCTCATCTAGCTCACATCACCTATTGAAAGTTAGAAAAGAGAAAAAGGAAAAATGACAAAGTCCATCTAGGCCTGAGCAGAGTATTAGATTGTTACTGCAGGAACTCAATCCATTCGAGATTGCATAAAATGCAGCATCCTCTTTAACCTTGCATCAAAAAAAGTAAAATCTAGCTCAAAACCTCTGAATTCTTAATTTTTTTTTTTATGTCACATGCATCCATTGCTGTTGTTGTCCCATTTCCATATCATATCATTCATTGCAAATATAGGTCTTTTAGATGAAGGTATTCAAATGAAATGGTTTTTTTTCCTAAGCAGCAATAGTCTAATAGAAAGCCATTGAGGCTTGACATATGGACTAGGAGGGGCTGGTTCTTTAGTGTTTTGGTACTAAAAACAAGAAAGGGGGCATCTTTTTATTTTTTATTTTTATATTTTTATCTTTTTCTGTTATTGGCAAAACTAGATACAGCCTTCTATTTTTTTATGGGTACCGACAAATTAAGGCTTGTAAAGATTAAGTGGTGGTTCAACTCTAGAAATCATTGAAACAAATAGCAATACTGAAAAATTCAATGTGTTACAGAATACTAAAACTAATGACCTGCAGATGCAGTAGAAAGTGTGTAATTTAGAGTATGAGTGAGCATCCACTTATGCATGATGTATTGACATACAATTTCTTGTGTGTGATACACATTGACAACAACCTTTTTCTTTTTTATTTATCTACTTTTTGTGATATGTAAAGTTACTTCAAAGTTGTCTTTGGTTTTTTTTGAGACTTAATGTAATTTGAAGAAAATCACAACACTTCATTATGATATTGATTGTCATTGTATTTAGCAATTTAAATTCATAATTTTGAATTATTTATTTTTTGTTGTCTACGAGGATTAGATGTGTTTCAGTGAACTAAAATATTTGAGAGAAAGTGAAATTTTGATGCGTATTCAAGTGAATGTTCCATTAAAAAGTTAGGTCTATGATTTCATTAAAGGGTATCTTGATATTTTAAGATTTATATCTGACACCAGTTTTTTGTCAATACTTTGAGGGACTCATTTTCTTTTCTCTTCTTTTCTTTTCTTTTCTTTTTCGGTGAATAATTTTGCATATTTCATTTCTGAAATAGAAATTCTACTCTGTTATTAATCTTATATGTTTCGTGAAAACAATTGGCCACAATACGGATGTCAAGATGGATTAGCAGAAAAGAATAAGAATGGTGAGGAAATGTTTGGTGAGATCATCTTCAGATGAGAGGAGCTCCTTATTGAATCAATAGCCTGTGTTGTTAGCAGGGGGCGATGTTTTTTTTTATTTTTTTTTTAAATTTATTTATTTAATATTGACCAAAAAAAAAAAACTCTCTTTCTTGCCTATTTTAGGTGTATGCTTTGTATGTGCATTGCTTCAGGCCACTGCAACATTTTCTGGTGTATTGTGTTTTTCCTTAAAAGAAAATGAGTGGTGATTGGGGTGATTTAAACATGTTAAAATTAAGTATGATGATGAGCTATCCAACTTGAAATGCATTATCAACATGCAAGTTCAAGGATTGAGAAGGAAAATTGATTAAGGTAGAATGGATCTAAATTGGAATTAGCAAGAAGAAAACTGTGATGGTTGAAGAAATGGGATAGTCTATTTCAGATCATGAATTTGCTTTACTTTTACTACTGTACCTGCAAAGATTACATCTAATCACATTCTAGTCTGTTAAAACTAAAAGATAGAAAAAGAAATGGAAATCAAACCATTTAAATTGGACATCTTCTCTGTCTTGAATGTTGATTTGTCTTTTTGTGTTTTCAGGATTTTAAAATGGTGAGCATGAGAAGGACCAAGTTAGACATCAGGAAATCCTCTTGCTACACTTGAACGTTAAAGGGAACGAATAATAAACAAGATTAAAAGCCAGACATGTTCTCCCTGTTTCATGGACTTTGGAAGTATCTCTTCAGTAAGGCAGAGTTTCATGTTCTTATTCTTGGAATTGACAAGGCTGGGAAAACAGTAATATATCATCATCTTATCTTCTTATGTGGAAATGAAAAGTTGCCTATGCATGCTTCTTTGTCTTGTGTGGAATGACATAAAGCTCAGCTTTATCATTAATTGCTAAAATTTGGTTACCTTTCTACAAACTGTTTAGGCCCTTGATCGACCAAAAGCTAGATGACTTTGGCTTTTAAGTTCTTCATTACTTTTAATATTTTAATTTTTTATCTGTAGTATGTGCTCTCTGTGTTTGCTAAGAAAGGAGCAGAGTTTTCCTTTTTGTTTGTAGTTTAAAGGAGCATTATTCTTGTTTGAAGCATATAAGTTCAAAAAAGTCTTCTTTTAACTGTCTATTTCTGATTCATCTTTAATATTATTAATAAATTTATTTTTTCATTTTCTTTAAAATGTTGCACACATCTCTGGAAACTCTATTAGTACCTACTAACATATATGAATTTGTAGACTTTACTAGAGAAGTTGAAGGCCCTATACACGAACCTGGAAGGTCTCCCCCCTGATCGAATTGTTCCAACTGTGGGACTCAATATTGGTCGTGTTGAATTGTCAAATACAAAACTTGTATTCTGGGACCTGGGAGGTCAGGTATGTAAAAGGCATTCTACAACTGACAATCAAGTGGATACTCTTAGAGTTTCTCTTATTACTTTATAAAAGTCCCAACACTGTTCTCTTGAACTACAACAATAGGGTCTCATGTAATCATCTGCATTGATAACAGTTTCTGGGTTAGGCTATTAACTAGGTTTTTTCACTTTTGTAATAATTATTGTTAAAATATTACACCATTTTTCTAGCACTTGGTTCTTTTGCAACATAATAGTGCTTTGTTATTTTACTGTTAATAGCCGCTAGAACAAACATGAGTGGGACTATGAATATATGTGATATTTACAACTATTCAAACTAGTGTCGCTTTTGACCTTTTTTTTTTTTTTTTTCTTATAAGCAATATACATATATATATATATATATAATAAAAAGGTTTTTACAAAGCAGAATAGCTAAAGCTCGCTAAAGTACACCAGAAGTATACAAAGGGCTTCAAGTGAAAAAAGAAAGGAGTGGAGAGGACAAAAAATGGAAAAACCACCTGCCCAACAATTACTTAGCACTTAACCAATCAATAAAATTGATGGACATAGACTTTTCTTCTAAAAGAGGCCTAACATAATCCATAAAGGAAAGTAGAAAAGAGGATTTTAGCAAAAGATCCACGTCTTCAAAAGCCCTTCAATTTCTTTTGCACCAAATGGGCTAGAAAAGACACGAAGGGGCAGCTAACCAAGCTTTTAGCCGCCAATTTCCTAACTGGGCCCCATTCCAGCTCTTAAGGCATATCCCTAAAAGGATACAAGAAGTGATGAGAAACTCATCATAGATCTCAGGATATCCATCAATGTTTGATTTTTTCTTTTTGCTACTCCATTTTACCGTGGAGTTCTAAGTGCACTCAACTAGGAAATAATCTCATGCTTCTTAAGGAAAGAATTGAACTGAGTAGACATGTACTTACCACCTTGATAAGATCAAAGTGCCCGATGTGTTTACTCAATTGGTTTTCTGATTCCTCCTTAAATTCAATGAATTTATCCAAGGCATCAAACTTCCTATGCATCAGGTAAACATACCTGAACCTAGAGTAATCATCCGTAAAGGTGATGAAGTACTCATACCCACCATGTGCATAGACATTAAAAGGCCTACACACGTCAATATGCACCAACTCCAAACACTTCTTGGCTCTATATCCTTTAATAGTAAAGAGCTTCTTGGTCATTTTGCCTTCTATACAGGATTCACAGATTAAAAGATCTTTTGGAATCAAAGAGGGTAATATTCCAAATTTAACCAGTTTGGATCCTATTTAGATTAATATGACCTAGGATCAAGTGTCAAAGTTGTGTTTGATTAATGATAGGTTTCTTTTTACTTATCAAAAAAAAAAAAAATTAATGATAGGTTTCTTTCTCTTAAGTGAGTTATGATAATTCTCATTACTTAACAAATTAGATAATGGAGTCACACAATAAAGATTATTTATCAGTAATCCAAAGCATATAAATGAATCATTTAAATTAATAAAAACATGTTTATTAGAAAAAACCATTGAATAATTTAGTTTACATAAACTAGAAACCGAAATTAAGTTCTTTCTAGATTCAAGAACATAAAGACAATCTTTGAATTCCAGAAAATAACTATCATCTAAGATAAAGGTAGCATCTCCGACTGCCTGCACAACAATCCTCGCTTTAGAAGCTAATGTAAGGTACATGTCCCCATCATTCAACCTACTCCTTAGTTGAAACCCTTATAAAGAATTATAGACATGGTCAGTGGCCTCGAAATGTATCCATTAAGAATTAGTGGAATCCACCACTAAACATGATTCAGCCAAAAGAGATTAATGGATGCATGACTGTCTCTACAGGAGAATTGGGCACTCCTTTTTCCAGTGAGCTTTCTTATCATAGAGGAAGCACTTGCTCTTTTTCTTCTTCCCCTTGCCCTTGAACTTTCCTTTTTCCTTTGTAGTCTCTGAAGTGGTCTTCTTCTTCTAGCTAGAAGATCTTGAAGAACCCATGATTGCCATATGAATGTCCCTTTATTTCTTGAGAATCTCCTCTATTATTTGGAGTTCTCTCATTAGTTCAAGTATGCTCATCACCAACTTATTCATAGAATAGTTGAGCTTGCATTGCTTGAAAGAATCCGACAAGGTCTTTAGAACCATGTCAACTTAGGTTTCCCCATTGATCTTAGTTTGAAAGATCTCCATCTCGTTAAAGAGTCAATCATACGAATCATATTATCTCTAATAGGAGTTCCTTCTCACATCTTAACATTCATAATAGTCTTAAGAGCAGTTTGTCTAATTGGCCTACCTTTACCCCCAAACATCTCATGGAAATTGGCAAAAATATCATAAGTTGTTGGCATAGACACATGTCGGTGCTGCAACACATTATACAAAGACCCAAGTATGATGTACTTGGTCTTCTGATTTGCCTTTTGTCAACTCTGATAACCATCCTTGTCCTCCTAAATGGAATGTTCATTAGAGGGAGATGAAGCAAATTCTTGAGTTACCCATTTTAGCTTATTTGAAATGCATTCTATATCCAAATTCCTTTTTCAATCCACATTATTTGGTCCGATCAATTTGTTAGTAATGAGAATCAGATTAATTGGATTGTACGACATGATATCTATAACAAAAATAAATCATGCATTAATTAATTGAACACTCACAACAAGCAAGTAATAATTTCGCAAAAATGTAGAGCTCTTAAAACTACATATCTATTTACAAGGTATCCTACTATCATAAGAATCAAGCCTATGGTGGGGTAGTCATGACCTTGTTATTAGACACCACCCCTTCAAATTGATCTCATTGCCTTAGCTATAAAGGTATTTTAAGGCAAGATCAACATGCCTTTCATTTAGCCCATGGACTATCCAACTTAAGTGTGTACTCATTGTCCTTGACATCCATGTCACTAAGTAAAGAACTCCACTAGGGGGTTGGTAGCTCCCACTACAGACATGTCTAGTCTCATTTTAATGTATAGTCCATATCCCTTGATTCCTGGGGTTTAATCCATCAGTGGGATGATGATGAACCAAAATCAAGACGGGTTCGACTATGAAGGCCATGGGCTTACCTAGGGCCCTCTCCCATTTAATCTTTTAGAGTTAAGAACTTTGTTTAGAAATAGTAAATCTTTAATGGATTAAATATTCTCTATGAAAAATTTCCCTAATATGTTTATTTCCTAAATTAGAAGCTTAATGTAAAGAGGAGAATATAATTTAGAAAAACCTTTTCAAAATGAAAAGTCTTCTTTTTCTATTCATTATTTACAATTTAAATAAACACTACAAAAATTGAAAAAAATTTCAAAATATTTTATTTCTATTAATTACTATTTACCCATTTTGGTAATCCTTCTTAATTATAATTTGTTAATCATAAAATTAAAATATATTATATATAATTTGTCTATCATGAAATTGCTAAAATTAACTTATTTTTCTAAATTGGAATCTTGTGCAAAAAGGAAAATATTGTTTTATAAAGATTTAGAAAAATAAGAGCCCTTTCATAAAATGGAAAATTTTTATTCTTAGAGATTTCACAATTTTGATAAGATTCTAAGTAAAATTAAAATCCTTAAGGATTAATTTAAAAAAGAAAGTAAGCTCTTATCCTTTTCCTAAAAAGATTAATTAAAATCTTTAAGGATTTCCAACTATGCACATTCCAAATAAACAAGTCACTTATTTTGGAAAAATTGCATGAAAAATTATCTCCTTGAGAATACCAAAATGTCCGAATTATGCCAAAAACATATATTTAGCATAGTAATCACAAAAGGAAATAGAATAAAATATTTCTGATGCCCTTAGGGACCCAGTTGCATATTTGGTAATTAGATTTTAACAAAATCCAAATTACTAAAATTACCATAATAATCCTGTAACAAAAAATTAGGATTAGTTAACCAAAAACTCTAAAACTATTACAAAAATCCAAAATTGCCATTTTTGTTGTTGCCCCTTTCCTTATTGTTGCCTCTAGCGCCTTGAACACTTTAGCGCTAAAAGTGACAACTCAAGGGCTAATCTAAGCGCTCAAGCCCTACTCCCTATTGCAGCACACTTGTGGTTATTTATGCCATGGATTCCAGCTGTTTTTCCTTCAGAAAACATACCTTGGCTGCTTGATTTCTCCACCATGGACATTATTGAAGTCATGGGCTGCTTCTTCATCTTCTTTTGGGTTACAAAGATGGGAAAAATACAAATTTTACATAGGAAACAAAACCTATGCTCCATCCATTCGGGGCCTACAATCCATCTATCAAAAGGAAAAACTTTTTAGAAATGAAAGATATTCCTATGCTCCTAACCATGGAACTTACAACCCAATCTAGATAAATAAACATTTTTTCATAAGAAACAACAATTACATTCAATATGTGGACCATTAACCATCACATACATTCATCCCTAAGGCCATGAGATGAGTTAAATAACCCTTCAAAACAGAGTTAGCATACCTTGGAGCAGATCTAACATGCAAAAACATATCCTAAGGCTTTGATACTAGTTTTTGGGAACTTTGAATTACTCTGTTCTCTAGCCCTGGATCATAGGTGTATGCTTCTTACCATAGGCATCTCTAAATATATCACAATGGAATAACATGGCTATAAATACCAAAAACAATAGATTTAGAGAGTATAGAGATCATACCTTTGATCTGGATGTTTCTAGATTGTCTCTAATCCAATGAAGACGTCATAGAGGAATCTGAAACTGTAGAAAACTCTTTGGAGCTTGTCTACCTGATGCTCTTCTACTCGATCATTCCTCACAAGGATCTAGGCACGAGAAAAGGATGGGCTTTTCTTTCTAGAGAGGGGCTAGGGTTACTCTCTCTTGAAGCTATTTGGAAGATAGAATGGCAAAAACTTGAAGCCTTAACCCCTATGGGGGTATTTATAGACTTCCTTGTGGGCTTAAGTAATTTGTGCCTAAATTGAGCTTGAGTTACCTAATCCAGTCCACTTGGTCCTAATTAATTAATTGTATTAGGTTTTAATTAATTAATTAGCTCAATCCAAAAAGACAATTCATAAGATTTAGTGTAACCTTGCATTTTTATCAAAACACCCTTGTGCACACTTATGAACTTAAAACCTAAATCCCTCAAAACAAAAGTGCAACTATGATTTAGGAGCTCGAGCAAGGACCATTGGGACCCATAAGGAAATGCTAGTTCCCTCATAATCCAATTTTGAAGTTGATTCAACATTCCACCAAAGAGAATCAACTACACTTCAGTATCTTATATAATTACAACGAAGCGAATGTTTGGGTTCGTGACTTACCATCTACTACATACAGACTCTCCATGAACTGGTGTCCATAGTCTAATAAGGTAGTATTATCACCTATCAAGATTACCTCTTCAATCCTTGAGTTACAAATTCAAGATCCATGTATTATGTGATCAATTGACATACTCTAGCTCCAAGGAGCATATATCAAATTCCACTAAATGAAATGCTATGACCATAGTCTTCTAGATCATGTCTTTTGGATCACCCCAATGGGTCACACAGTTTCAATCCTATGAGATATCATAGTGCCTTTATTAAGAATATCTATTGCCACTGGCCTCAATCAACAGTAACCCAATTCATATAAATATATGACCACATTAGAGTCTCACCCATAGGTCAAAATCTGTTGCTAACTTTAGCACAAGTTTAATATCCTTTCAAGGTTAAGAGTCCTTTTAGCATAGTATCTTGGTGAATCATGACAATTGATAGTCTTACATCATGATTCACCATAGATCCTATCCAATGCATAACCGCATATACTAGTGCCTTCACCATGAAAACCTATCTCGGCGGCCAAGACAAACCACCCTTCCAACTAGGAGGTAGTATACTACAATCTTTATTGGATTGTCCAAGTCCAGAACCGACTGTGAACTACGTATCAACTTACAAGGAAACCATGACTTATATCTTATGTACAATACATAATGTATCCAAGTCATGTACACAATGTAAGAAATATGAACGTGTATGCTTAGATAAACAATTAATGCATAAGGGATAATAAAAGGAATAAGATTTATAAATAAATAAATATATTAATGAGTCTAAAATTGTTACATCATATCATGCTTTTCAAGGCTTTATCCCAATATATATATGGTTGAGACTTGGATGATACCTAATTGTCTTTAAGCTCCCAACTTTCGTTTTTGATTAATGAAAAAATCCTTGGAAAATGATTTTGTAGTTATATGTCTTTCATGAATCTAAAAATTCATCTTGACTATTAAATACAAATGCCCCTGATTATCTTTAATAATCATTACTTCGATCCTGGAGGTCAACATAATAGGACCGAAATCCTATGATGTTATTCTTTTCTAATGTATCCAAAGCATAATATCACAACCTGCTCAAAATAACCATTGCTTAGCTTTTAAAGGAGAGTAGGAAGTTTGTAATTATGTGGAGTCATCTACACATCTTTATTGGTGGAGTGTAGAAGATTCTAGAGAAGCCTAAAGACATCCATACATCTCTATAGAAAAAGGAAAGATAAGGGAAAGGTGTGAAGTAGTCTAGAAAGTTCCAAAGATCTCTTGTACATATCATGTTCATAGCTTTTGTGTAGGATATTTTAGAGAATTCTAGAGTAGAGGGGAACCTTTGAGGGTCTAAGAGCTCCATAGGTGTCTATAAATATAAGATGACCTCATTTGACCAAGACACCAAGCACTTGAGAGCATTCCTAGCAATGTAAAGCATTCTTGTTGAATTCAAGTTTCATTCTTCCAAACTCTCTAACTGTTGCTCCCTTTGTTGTTCTTAACTTCCAAGTCATATGCATTGCTTAGCATAACAAGCTAAGGATTGGGGAAGGTTAACTTAGTAATGTCGAGTGGCTTGAGTTGTCTAAGTGTCACTTGTGAGTTTAGGAAACACCTAAGTCCGTACCAATAGGTTTGCTTTGAAAACTCTAATTTCTTCAAAGTAATAGCACCGAAGGCATGACTCAGCCAATTACATATTTATTGAAATTGATTTAATTAAATCCAAAGCCTAGGGGACAAATAATACATATGATTTTATTAATACATATTTTAAAGGGCTAAGTTGGTCAATTGGTTAGCTACCCATTGATCACATAGAAGACTGGGTTTGATTCATGGTCCTGGCTCTCTCCTATTCTTTCATTTTATGGTGTTGAACAAATTTTGTTAGTGTTGGCCTGCAATGACTAGTCAAACATGGTGATAAAATTGCTGAAAATCATTTGCTGAAATTTCCAAAAAAAAAAAAAACCCAAAAAATAGGTCATTGGATATTTCCTATTTGTATATTATGTCAAGGTCTACTGACATACAATATTTTGTAGAAATATAGTCAAATATTGGGCAACATTTTCATCCTTGAGTAACAGGAAATGATTAGTTTGTTCATGGTAAACTTAACTGCTTTTGTTGTATAATCGAAAATGAGCTCACATGAAAAGGAGGGATGAGAAATGGTTGTATCAATGCAAAAGGGCCTTGGATCTCAAGACAATATAAAGGAAAATGTATGTACTACATAGGTCTTTCTTATACTCTTCAAAGACAATTTCTTTCTTTTGATCTGCATAAGCTCCCTTTACTAGAAACTGTTGAAATGTAGTGAGCAATAAAAATTCCAGGCTTCAGCAAGCCTGTATCTGCTAGATTCTAGGTTTCTGAATGTCTATGATTCAAAACACGGAGCTAAACGAAAAAAACTGTTTCAAGTACTATGTTTTGGGGTTACTTTGAAGTTCTTTTCACTGATACAAGATTTTTTTTTTTGTCAGCCCAGTCTTCGCTCAATTTGGGAGAAATATTATGAAGAGGCACATGCTGTGGTATTTGTAATTGATGCTTCTTGCCCGTCACGTTTTGAAGATTCAAAATCAGCATTGGGTAAGTAATTTGCAATTATTTAATGCTGTAGAACATATGGTGCTGTTTTAATACTGATCAATTTTACCACTACTTAGGAGTTTTGAATTGAAATTACAATGATGCATTAGATATTCAATTTGATTATCAGAAAAAGTTATCCGGCATGAGGATTTGCAAGGAGCTCCACTTTTAATACTGGCAAACAAGCAGGTGAAATAAACTCTTGGACCTTTTTGGATCAAAGAAAGTCATTATGAATCTTTATGCTAATATAATCATATATAATGGTGAATTTGAACTTGAGTGTGTAACAAGACAAGAATTTGAACCATATCGAGATTTTATTTTGTAGTGAGCATTTCTTCTGTGTGCATGAATCTTCTTAGGTGAACTTTATACGCGTGCGTGTGTGTGTTATAGTTTCTTTGTTCTTTCTACAGAAATCCTTATTTTTATTTATTTTTTGGTAGGCAAACAAAAAAAGTATTAAAGAATGCCATCAATAAAAGGGGATGCACCCAATGTATATAGGGGTATCCAAGAGGCACCACTTGAAGAGAAAAACCCAGTGACACCTAGATATAAACAACAAAAACATGAGCCAGTATTTACAATTTATGTTATCAATATAATTCTATAAAGAACAATTCTTCCTCCCCAATGGGACTTCAGACCACTCCAAAAGGGATTTAATAAGGATCTCCTACAAGTTTTGGTTTGGAAGCTCTTCCTTGTTTAAGATCCTTCTATTTTTCTCACACCACATGCACAAAAACAAGCAGTATGGAGCCATGCTCCATTCCTTCCTCCGTCTTTTACCTATACCCATAACCTTGTAATCTAAAAGGAGCTCTTTCGAAAAATCTGGGAATGCCCACTGCAGTCAAAAATTGCTAATAATAGCTCCCACTGTAAGGCAAGGAGCAGGGGTGGGGAGGGAGTTAATGTGTCATACCTCTTGTTTGTTGATGACACTTTGGTTTTTTGTGGAGCTTCCAAGGTTCAATTGCTGCATTTAAGTTGGATTTTAATGTGGTTTGAAGCCATCTCGGGCTTGAGAATTAATCTTGACAAAAGTGAGCTTATTCTGGTGGGTTGTGTGAATAATGTTGAGGAGTTGGCTGCAGCTATTGGTTGTAAGGTTGGAAGTCTCCCAACCACTTATCTGGGCTTGCCTTTAGGTGCGCAGTATAGGTCGCTGGCTGTTTGGGACGGTGTGGAGGAGAGAATGAGGAAAAAATTGGCTAGATGGAAGAGCCAATACATATCCAAAGGAGGTAGGATTACTTTGATCCGGAGTACTGTAGCGAATATGCCCATTTACTTTATGTCCATGCTCTCTATGCCTAGAAAAGTCAGACCGAGGTTAGAGCGGATTCAGAGGGAGTTCTTTTGGGGAGGTGGGGCTCTTGAGAGGAAGATTCATCTTGTTAGGTGGGAGTTGGTTTGTCTTGAGAAGGATAATGGGGGGTGGGGGGTCAAGAGTCTTTCTATCCTCAATAAGGCTCTTTTATGTAAATGGAGTTGGAGATTTGCTATGGAGAGAGAGGCTTTTTGGAATCAAGTGATTAGGGGAAAATATGGAGTGGAGCAAGGGGGTTGGAGTTCAAAGGAAGCAAGGGGGGAGGGGCATGGTGTGGGATTGTGGAAAACTCTTAGGAAAGAATGGGAAGTCGTGAAAAGTAGGCTTGTTTTCGTTGTGGAGAATGGGAAAAGGATAAAATTCTGGAAAGACATTTGGTGTGGGGATGAACCCCTTTGTGTTTCTTTTCCTTCTTTATTTGCATTGGCTGTTTCCAAGGATGCTTGGGTTAAGGATGTTTAGAGATGCAATGAGGATGGGGGAAGTTGAAGCCCGCTGTTTTCTAGACCGTTTAATGATTGGGAGTTGGAAGAGGTGTGCAGTTTTTTTGTGGCCTTAAATAGGAAGCAAATTCAGCAAGGGGTGGATGATAGGGTGATTTGGAGAGAGACTAATTGTGGGAAGTTTTTGGTTAAGTCTCTCTACAAATCATTAGTATCAGGCCATCCAATCTCCTTCCCATCGTCGGCTATTTGGAAAGTTACGGTGCAGCCTAGAGTGAGTTTTTTTGGGTGGGAAGCAACGTGGGGAAAGGCTCTCACCTTGGATCAGCTTCAAAGGAGAGGTTGGGCTCTAGCGAACAGATGTTACCTTTGTCAAAGACATGAAGAATCAATTGATCACATTCTTCTACATTGTGATAAGGCTAGAACTCTTTGGGTGCTGTTTTTCTCAATGTTCGGGGTGCAGTGAGTGCTGCCAGCCATGGTTAGAATGGGTCTTTTGTGGGGAAGAAGAGGAAGGGTGTTTGGAAAGTAAGTCCTTTGTGCCTTTTTTGGACGGTTTGGAAGACAAGGAACAAAGTTGCTTTTGAGGAAGAGGAGCTGTCAATCCAAAGACTTAAGGCTTCTTTTGTTTATTTTCTTTGGTCGGAGACGAAGAGGTCTATAAAAGATGGTCCCTCGACCTTAGTTGATTTTGCTGGGTGGGTGGCTTCCCGTTAAGGGTGTGGGTAGGGTGGCTCTTCGTCCCTTGGCAGGCTGCTAGGGAGCGTGGGGCGTTTTTCTTTCTTTCTCTTTTCTCCTTCTTGTACTTTTAGCCACTGCTTTGGTGGTTTTTAATACAATCTCTTTATTTATCAAAAAAAAAATGGCTCCCACAACTTTCTAGCCCTAAACCATTGGATGAGGATGTGATTTACATATTCTCATTTTACAAAGACTGCATGTGTTGCCACTGATCATCCTCTCCTTATAAGGGGATCAATGGCTAGGATCTTTCTCTGCACTACCTCCCAAGTAAAGAAACAGGTTCCAATGGGACACAGGTGGCCCAAATTTCTTTGGCAAGGAATAGAACTAGATTCAAATTTCTTTGGCAAGGAATAGCACCAGATTCTTATCACATAACAAATTGTAGAAAGATTGCACATGGGCAATCCTCTTTTTTTCCTCCCTTCAAAGTAAATTATCCTTCCTTTCTTCTTGCAATCTCACCTCATTGATGAGCTCCTTATACTGATCCACTTCCCCTTATTCCCAATCCTAAAAACATTTTCTAAAAAGAAGGGACCAAGAGTTTACCCCCTTCCCTGCCACCCACAAGTTAGCTATTGTTGCATTCTTGGAAGAGGGAAGCTTGAACAGCTGAGGACGCCTCCATTGTGGCACTCACCCACCCATCTATCCAGCTAGAATTTAGTCTGACACCATTCCTAACTAGAATAGAAGTTCTGAGGTTGAATTCTTCCTGTCCTCCTTTAATTACTTTCCATAAGCCTACTCCTTCCACTTCTCCATAATTGCCTTGGATTATCCTCCTCCACAGGCTCCATTAGCCTTACAATTCTTTATTAAGAACATCCATCTTTCTGATGCCCAAGCCTCCGGTCCTCTTATCCTTGCTCACTGTCCCCCCAGTTCATGAAGTACAATTCTCTCCTTGGAATGATTCTCCCACAGAGTTCTTTGATATTTTTCTTATCTGCTCCTTACTTTCCTGGTCATCACGAAAAGGACATGAAATATATGGGAAAGCTTGAGAGAGTACTCTATTTGAGGGTTAATCTTTCTTCCTTCTTCAGGTGCTATTTCTTCTAAGAGGTCAATCTCCTCTTAAATCTCTCAACTGAATCCCACCCTATATAAGACATATGAAATGCTCCCAGAGGTTGCTCAAGGCAGGTGGAAGGGAGGTGTCTAACTTTACAACCAAAACAGGGAAGCCCATTTGTCATCACCAACCAGAGTCATGTCACCCTTCTGCAGATTTGACTTTCAAACCTAATATGTGTGCAGAACATATGAGCACCAATATCCAATATCTCAGCTGCTTAATTTTAGCCTCACAAAAAAAGTGTCATCTGAAAGTAGTAAATGAGGGACATCCATCTCTACTCCACCTTACCTTATACCTTGAAGCCACTTAATAAGCTCCTTGACTGCTTGGGGATCAGGCAACTGAGAGCCTCCATAACTAGAACAAACAGGTAAAGGGGGAGAGGGTTCCGTTGCCTTAAATTTCTAGATATGTGAAAAAACTTCATAGGGGAACCATTTACTAGAACAAACATTCTCACTAAAGAAATGGAGAAGTGAATCCACCTCAACTACCTTAACCCAAAACCCATTTTTTCCATGACTGATTGGAGAAGATTGCAATTTAAATGACTAGGCTTTTTCTATATCGAGCTTGCACACTAAGCCTAGCCTAGAGCTTCTTTTTCTCGAGTCTATAGTCTTATTGGTGATCAAGGCTGCTTCTAAGATTTGTCTGCCATCCACAAATGCATTTTGAGGCCCCGAAATACCCACCTTACCAATCACCTTTTTCATTCAATTCACCAAAACCTTAACTAGGAATTTATAATATATTACTTTCACATTTATGAATATTTTTATTTCCTTTTATTTGCAACATTTATTTAAATCTGCTATACTCCCGGTAATCTGGTGGCTGATGAGATGGAAAAGAAGGTCCTTAACAAATGGTTACAAATTCTTTATTTGTTAAATATTCTAATCATTTTCATTTCTTTTCTTCTGAAAACCAAACAATGTGATTCCATTTTCTAATGTCTTTCCTTTGTGCTTCAAACAAAAATAGTCACATTATTGTCAATCACTTTAGAGAACCAGACTTCGTGATACTGTTTTCTTATACAGCTTTCATATTGTGCTTTAAATAATATGGCAGGATCTTGATAATGCTGCATCTTCTGACGAATTAGCTCGGTATCTAGATCTCAAAAATTTGGATGAAAGGATTTACATATTTGAAGCTGTTTCAACATTTGATGGGTCAGTAGACAACTTATGAATTTTCTTCACCCTGCTAAAATGTTTATGATTGTTATTTCTCCTAGTATAATAGAAGTACTATAGAAATAAAAGTTCTTACAATATCTGAGATTGAAGTGTTCCTGAAACCAAAATGGGACAAACAATAGAGTAACATGAGAATTGCAACTTGATTGCAGGATGGGGATTAAAGAGAGCATGGACTGGCTGGTGGAGGTTATGGAGAGAAGCAAGAGAACCGAAATGTTGAGAGTTCGTGCAGGCGTGACAGGCCCAGCATCTGCTTAGAAAATACTAAATCAACTCAGCTTGTGTCTTTCACTGCTTCCGAAACTTGTGTAGAGAACCAGAGGTTGAGCTTTTATCTTGCATGATTAAAACTTAAAATCTTTTACACACATCTTTGGCTAAGTATTACGCCTTCTGGTATAATTTTATGTGAAATTGCTTATGAAAAAATAATTCTGGGTGAAAATTGAGTCAATATTCCTTTCTGTGAACTACCTTGTTTGGGGTATTTCTGGGTTTCCGCAGAAACCGATTGGGAAACAAGAAAATTCAGTTATAAATTTATAATAGCAGAAGAATTTGTGCACTCAGGGTTTTTTTTTTTCCCAAATTCAATTTTTATATTTTATTTTTATTTTAGAACATGACATTTGTTGGTTCAATTAATTACCTTATTTTACTTTCAAAAATTATGATAACATTTATTACAACGCATATGAAGCAATAAATTTTACTAAGGGGATAAAAAGAAACAACAAAAGAAAATATAAATATAAATATAAATATAAATATATTAATATGTTAATTGAATCGATAGTATAATTATTTATGAAGTAATCACTAGAATGAAACCTTGTTGATGTGGAGGGTGTAAATCTATTTTTGTCATACAATGTTATTAATGTAGGATGTATATTTTGAAAAAAGGCAATTGCTGCAAGCTTTCCTTATAAATTTTTCTATCTTTCAAATCATTTTGAGACTTCTTTTATTGTAGCAATTAGGTGCTTGTTTACCGGGTTTCTCTCCCTAACATCCTAGATTTTTGGATAGATTTTTTTTTTTGAATAAAAAATATAAATAAAATAATTAAAAATTCAAATAAACTCAAAACAAGTGAGGAAAAAAACTTTAATTACATTAGCAAGGTTGTATAGCAAAGCTTGGAGAAAATGTAAGGACTAAATTTTTGTTAAGGAAGGTTAATGTAGAGGATTGAAGTATTATATTAGATTTTAATAATTGAATACATTTTTCTAAATATAATTTTAGTAAATTTTTCTAACTCTTATAGTTGAATTAATTCTCCTAAAATCATAAATTTCATAACTTTTATTAAAATTTGAAACTTAATTTATGTAATTAAAAGTAACTGGGAAATCAAGGATATAGTTAATTAAATTAAAATAAATAATTTTAGGGGATACATGGAACATCTAGAGTGTAGAGATTTTAAGGTCAATATTGTTATTCTTGTATCTATTAAGGGTATTTTTGGTACTCTATGGAGATGAGAAGGGCATACACTAAATGAAAAAAAATCATCATTTTTTCTCTTCTTCTCTTAACTCTTTTGAGTTCTTCTCTCCTCCATTTTGGTGGCAAGGCTTCAAAGATGCATTGAAGAAAAGCAAGGGTTAAAAGAAGTTTCTAAGTGTTAAGATAGAGCCCTAAAAAGTATGACATGATGTAACATAATAAGATTTCATTAATAAATTTCTTTATTATGATTTTTAGCCCCACTTATATCCTTGATTGCATTGTTTGTTGTTTGAGCATTCATATCTATATTGCATTATACATGATTTAAGTGTATTAAGACTTGCATAAAAGATACATGTCCTGGGTTCCTTACAAGATGATAAATTGTTCACAATCGATTCATGAAATTCAACAATCCAGTAGAGATTATAATGCATTACTTTCTAATTAGAGGAATGACTTTTCTTGGCCATGAAGATGGTTTTCCAATGTTGAGTATACTAGTGTGTATGATTATACATTAGACAGAAGCTACGATAAATCATGACATTAACTATCGGGTAGTCATGATTTACTGAGCTACTATATTGCATAAACTCTAAACCTTGAGAGAATATTGAGTTAGTCCTAAGGTCTTCAGTGACTTAGACCTATGAGTGAAACCTTAAAGTGATCAAATATTCCCTACAAATTAGGTCACCATTGATTAAGGCTAGTAACAATAGATATTTTCAAGATAGACATCATGATATATCTCATGGGATTAAGACAGTGTGTCATTTTGGGTGATCTTAAAAATTTGTTATCATGTAAATTATGGTTCCTTTCGTGGAATTTGACATACACTCTTTGCAAGTTAGATTATGTCAATTGATTACATAATAAAAAGGCCTAAAACTTAAGAATTATAAAGGTAATCTTGAGAAGTTGATAACTTTCGCCTCGTTAGATTGCAAACACCAATCATTGGGAGTTTGCATGCAATTGATTAGTAGGTCACAAACTCAGGGTTAATATCTTGATGTAATTTCATAGGATACTAGAGTGCAATTAATTATATTTAGTGGAGTGTTGAGTCAACTCTAAAATTCAATTCAAAGTAAACCAATATTTTCCTATGGGTTCTAATGGTCTCCACTTGAGCTCATAAGAGTAAAAAATATACGATTGCACAAGATTTTATGATTAATTATATATATTAGACTGATTAATTAATTGAAACCTAATTGGGCTAATTAATTAAGGGTTACTTGAATAAAAAGAATGAAATCATCCCTACCTTGTAAAATTAACCCTCCACTTTTTTTCACCCTTAAAAAAATACCCATTTTGGACAAGAATGCTCTCACTTTTTCTTGCAAAAATAACTATTTCTTTCAAAACACACATGTAAATAATGGAAGTGGTAAAGGGTATTTGTGTCAAAAATGGGTTACACTTCAAGTTAAAAAAATGAGAGAGGTTAGTTTTACAAATTTAGGATCTTTTCATCCATTTTAATCAATTAATCCATTAATTAATTAGGGCATAATGGACTAAATTAATTAGCCTAAGCCCAAGGTGGGCTCATGTCACTTAATCCCATTAGGAGGACTATATAAACCTCGTTAAGGGTTTAGGATTTTATTGTTTAGATCTTTCAAACACCTAACTTCTAGGGAGCTTTCACCCTCCTCTCCCTCAAGAAGGTTATGTAGCCACTCTACACAAGTGTCATGGTTAAGCAAACAAGTGATTAGGTGGAAGATCATCACGATAAATGAAATATTGCCCTCTTCCTTTGGTTGGAATCTTGATCTAGAAGCGTTTAGATCAAAGATACATTTTTAAGCCATAGATCTATAGTTTTAGAATAGTATTTGCTTTTGTTTCATAGATCTAGAGTTCCTAGGTTGGTAGAGAGAATGCACTTATGATTTAGGGCTTATCCCAACAACCAGTATCAGAGTCCTAGAATAGAAAAAACATGCTAGATCTAATCTAAGGTATGTTAGCTCTATTTTTCAAGGCAATTTGATTCATCTTATAGCCAAAATGGATGAATGTTTGGATGCTTATCTTTTTTTATAATATAAATATTGAATATTGAATTTGTTTTCCTTTTTCTTAGATTGGGTTGTAAACTCCCTAATGAGTATAGACTTTTTATTCCAACATAATTTTTTTTAGATGGATTGTAAGCTTGGTTTGAAGAGCACAAGTTTTTTGTCTTATTGTAATTTTTTTAATCCATATGTGGTGACTTTAGAGAAGAAAACAAAGGCTCAAATGGTTTAAAGGCATTCATGGAGGAAAACCATTTCAAAATAGTAAGAAATTGCATGTAATTTATGCAATGTGCATTTGAAAACCCTTGTTTTTTTTTTTTTTTTTTATGTGTAAATTTTAAGGTTTTTGTTTTATTTTTTATTCTTAATTTTTGTTGTAGGGTCATTTCGTCATTTTGATGATTTTTGGAATTTTTAAATGTCATATTTTTATTACCCAAATTTGTAACAAGATCCCTAAATGCGATGAGATTTTTTTTTTTAATAAAATTTCCATGTATATGCTTTTATGCCCTTTTATGTATATTTTGTTATATATGACATGTTTGGCAGATAACCAAGTTTTTGCTTTATCTTAAAAAAAGGAAAATAAATTTTCATGAAAATAATTTTTATGGAAAGATTTTATGAAAATACTAAGAGCATATTCTTTCTTTTTTTCAAAATTAATTCTTAAAGATTTTATTTTTAAAGTCTTCTTTTAAGAATAGAAGTTTTCCTTTTGCATAAGATACTAATTCAAGAGAAGTTTTTTTAATTTTTTTTTTTTGGGGTGGGGAATTCATGATAGTGATTTATTGTTGGATGGTTACCAAAACAGTTTTGGAAACTTAACAACGTAATAGGAATATAATTCTTTGAAAATAAGTTCCAAAATAGAATATTTATTAAGTTGGAAATAATGTATGGAAAATAATATTTTTACCAAAATAGAATATTTCTTTGAGAATTTTAGCTAGACATGTTTGTAGTGGGAGCAACCATCTCAACGGTGAGATTCTTCACTTAGTAACATTGATGTCAAGGATTATGGTTCTACACTTAACTTGGAATATGAAAGTGACTTACCTAACGTAGGCATTTTCATAAAATAAGTTCTAAACTAAAACAATCTCTATGTAGAGATAAGATCATGACCTACCCAATGTAAGCTTTACTCTTATATTAATAGTGGGATACCTAGCAAGAGACATGTGGCACTAAGAGCTCTATATTTTTGCTAAACTCTTATTTTATTTAATGATGAATGCTCAATTATTAAAGCATGTTATTGTTTAATATTACGACAATCATGTTGTATAATCTAATCACCCTCATTCTCACAAGTAATAAATTGACTAGATCTAACTATGCAAATTAAAAAAGAAATTTGGATATAGTTCTCACATCAAATGAGTTAAAATAAGTAACTCAGACCTTACTGGATTCCGTCAGGATGACTAAGGGGATTCTTAGAGATTAGAAGAGTGTTTATATGGGAGTCATGGATTCTTTAGGTTCTTCTACCAAGAAGATAAAAAAGAACACCAAATAAGGAAGGTTTTAAGAGATGAAATGAGATAACAAGCTTAGGGGCAAGAAACTCTTTTGTGGCCTTTTAAAACATTGAAAAAGGAATGCTTGGATTACTTAATGAAAAGGAAAGTACACATCATATTCTTATTGTTGAATATATAGTGTTGGATACATTTTGATCCCACTATTTGTGATTATTTACAAGGTTTTCAACAAGTGAGAAGCTTACATGATGAGGATGTACTTACCTTAACTTTAGTTACAAAGTTAGTTGTACAAGCTAGTGGGAGGTATAACCTTCTTTTGTCTATTACTCTATTGCCACTTTTTTCAGGTAATAAGAATAGTCCTATCTCACTAAAAAGGAAAGAACCTAATTCTAATTAAACATTTGGCATCAAAGCCTAGGTTATTAATTTAAATAGGATCCAAAAATTGGATGTTTGGGGGCATTAGACACTTTGATTCTAGAAGAACTTCTAGCTTGTGAATCCCATATAGAAGTAAAATAACTAAAAGGTTCTTTACTCTTAAAGGATATAGAGCCAAAGAATGTTTAGAGTTAATGCACTATGAGTACCTCATCACCTTTATAAATGATTACTCTAGGTTTGAATATATTTACCTAATGCATAGGAAATTTGAATCCTTAGATAAAGTTGAATCTAAGGTAGAATTAAAGAAACAATTAGGTAAACATATTAAGGCATTTCTATCTAATCAAAGTGGTGAGTATATATATATATATATATATATATATATATTATTTCATTAAAGAAGGATGTGATTATATCCTAGTTGAGTGCGCCTAGAACTCCATGGCAAAACGGTGTAGCGAAAAGAATAAATCGAACTTTAATGAATATAGTGAAATCTTTGATGAGTTTTTAATCACTTTTGATATCCTTTTGGGGATATGCCTTGGAGACTACAACTTACTTGCTTAACCTAATGCCTTCCAAGTTAGTACCTTTGACTCCCACAGAGATGTGAACATGTCATAAACCTAGTTTGTGGCATATTCTCACATATGGAGGTGTCAATTTTTAGGATATCTAAAAGGAACCAAAAGGTCATTACTTTTATAGTCAAGTCGATCAAACAATATTTGTTAGCACAAATGTCAAGTTTATAGAAAAAAATATATGATAAGTAATAAGGCCAAATGTGATATAGATCGGAGAACACCTGAAGACATTCCCACAATAGCATAAAAAACTATGGATCTAAAGGTTTCTACACCTACCTTTACATGCAGTTCTAGTACATAAGAGTCTTGTCATAGTGAGAGGGTTGTTATACAATTAGATAGGTTCATGTATTTAAGAAAGTCTTTCAAGTCAATTCTAGAGGAACATGAGACTGATCTCATATATTATGATGAAGCTATGAGCGATGTTAATGCTTAACTTGTTGGGAACCCTTGATTTCTTTGTTCACATAACCTAAATCATATAGGTGCATACAAACTACCCTAGGGCGTTGGATCCTATGTAATGAAAACAAATTCATATTTTTAACAATCTCAGATCAAGATGAAAAAAATTAGAAAACTTCACATTTGATTTGGATGTTCCCAAATCAATTTTGCTTGATGAAGATGAAGCTTGAAGAGTTTGAGAGTCTCATACATCTAAGCTCTTCCCGTTGATAACTTGAACCATAATCTTGGCATTCCAAAGTGTGCACTTTGGAAGGGAAGAATCCTTGAGTCTCTTTTTCTCTAGAGGTGGAAGACAACTCACACCAAAAGGTAATGGAAACCTTAACCCTTAAGGGGGTATTTATAGGGCTCCCCTATTGCGCTTAAATGACTTGAGCCCACCAATGCTTGGGTCACTTAATATAGTAAAAAACTTATTTTAATTGATTAATTAACCGTATAGGACCATCTAATTAATCAATTAACCCAATCCAGAAAACATATTCACTATCCTTTGTGCAATTTTATATAATTACCAAAATGCCCTTATGCACAAGAGTGAACTTAGAGTTAATCCAACCTTAAAAAATCATACTATCATGGTATATGAGCTCAGAGTAAGGAGCATTATGACTCATAGGAGTATTGACTCCCTCATAATTCAATTCTGAAGTTGATTCAACATTCAACTAAAGAGAATAAATTACATTCCAATACCCTATGTGATAACAATGAGATAAAGTTGGGGCCTATGACCTACTATTCATTGCAGGCAAACTCCCCATAAATTGGTGTTTGTAATCTAACAAGGTAGTTGAAAAAATAAAGGCTATGCTTAAATGAGAAAAACACCCAAGAAAATGGTGAATTGGGGTTTTCAAAAAACTTTTTCAACATAACAAATTCAAGCACAATATAATAAAAAAATAAAGAGATAGAGTTAGAGAATTTAAACTCAGGATTTTATAGTGGTTCAACACTTCCTTACCTACGTCCACTTTCCTTAAGCTCTTAAGCAAGTGAGGGCTCCACTAGCTTAAAACTTCAATCAAGCTTCCAATCCTTTACACTTGGATTTCGACTCAAATGGGCTCTTACACAATCTCTTCAAGATTCAAACCTCTTGAAGGCTTTAACACTCAAGTTTTATAAGAATGAATCCCTCAACCTAGCTCAAAGATAGCTCAAATACAAATCAAAGCTAGGATGACTCATAAGGGTGCACTAAAAGATATGCAAGTGAGGATTTAATGCACTATGAAAGAAATGAGAGCTTTGAAAGCAAGAACAAGTAAGTAGACAATTGATTGCAAGTGTTCTCTATGTCATAAATGAAGTGGAGCTCTCAATTTATAAGTTTCTAAGCTCGGGAGCCAAGAAAAGCCAAAGGCACCCTCGACCGGTCGAGTTGGGGGTCGACCGGTTTTCTAGCCGTTAGAGCATTTAATGCTTTGGTAGGTTATCGTTGCTTCGACCAAACCTCGACATGAGGTCGACCGGGAAGAAGGAAACCTCAACCGGGCAGAGGAAGCTACTGGATGAGAGAGAGTGTTTTTGGCACTCCTCGATCGGACCTTGATCAGACAAGGGCAACTAGTTGACCGGTTCTCCAATCGGTTGAGCCGGTTGGCCAGAGTTTCGACCGATTCGGCCTTTTGGCCCCGAAAAGCTATCTTTTTCAATTCCTTTCTTTTCTAACACTTAGGCAAGGTCTTTAGGTAAATTAATATGTCAATTTTGAAACGTTTTTGCCTAAGGTATATTTGATAAAACTCGAGTTTTAATGAAATCGAAATTTTAGAGAATAAACCGAGTTTTCAAAGATGCATGAAAAGGTATGAAAAACCTAAGTGCACCCATGCATTCATCTTACATTCGTTTCCTATGATCAAAAGTCTCGATCTTGTATCCATTTGATCTTTTGATGAATTTCCGAATTTATACCTGAGATTCTTTACCATTCAAACCAATTAGTCATTTAACCATGATTTGTTATCATCAAAACCTGATTAAGAGAACCCTTGGGCTAATAGTAGTGTTATAACCTATCAAGATTACCTCTCTAATATTTGAGTTACAAATCACATTTGTTATGTAATCAATTGATATATTCTAGCTCCAACGAGCATATGTCAAATTTCCTCTAAAGTTACCAAGTGGAAGATTCATGGATTTAAAGATCCCCTTCATTGATTGGATTTAATCTAAAAACAAATAAATGGAAGGTAAAGCCTTATTTAGTCCTAGATTTAAACTTTTCTCTTTAAATATTTTTGTTGCCTTAGATATAGCATCTGAATATTGTAGATGCATACACACTTGAGATCCCAGGCTAGAATAGATTTTTCTAGGTATTCCAACAATTGATTGCTTAGGTGGGTCCCTAAAATTTATTTATTGTTCTCTTGGTAGTGAGTTGTGGAGACTTTTCTGATTCAACTAGGACGTTAAACTATTGTATAGTTTTGTTTCTTTGAGGTCACTTGCAAGTGTGCTTAATGCATAACTAGTTAGGAGGCCAAATAAGTAGTCAAACTTCAAGATATTGTTTCTAATGGCTAGTTGACTTCCATTTCATATAAAAAGACTTCTTAACCCACATTTATGTTCTTCCAACAACATAACATTTAATTACATTCATTGTGAGAGTGCAAAAACAATCCAAAAATGGATTTATTCTTTCCTTGATTGTACTTTAAAATCCCAACCTCATTTCCATACTTGTGACCCTTGTCTAACTATTAGGTCTTGAAAAATCACATTGGAATAATTTGTTTTCACTTTTATCATTGTGGAATTGTGAAAAAGAGATTTAGGTTGTGTTTGGTTCCTAGAAAATACTAAGGAAAGAAAAAAATACAAAGGAATATGATTTTTTCATGTTTTGTTGTCCTATGAAAAATATAAAAGAAAATAAAATATAATTACAATTAATTAAAATTTTTATGTATGTTTAAATTATTTAATCTTTATATCAATGAGTTTGAAGTAACAAATAAAACTAATTTATCGACTTTTAATCTATTTTTTATTTTTGTTCATTTTTTCTTTCCTTCTACTTTTCTTTTGTATTTTCTTTCATTTGCATTTTCCCTTAATTTTTTCGGGAACTAAACATAGCCTAGGGGGTTGAGGGATGCTCCTAGGTGAACTCTACATAGCAAATCTAAGTGTAAAGAAAGAACCTTACTTATAAGAGGTTTTGAAGAATAGTGGATGGCCTCTCCTAACTTGAGATTGCAGCGAAAGGGAGTGGATGTATATAGTTTGTCGAACCATTATAAATATCTTTTGCAATCTCTCCCCTTTCCTCCCTTTATCTACTATTTATTTTAACTATTGCATTGCACCCATATAACTTATAATTTAAAAATTGATCAAGGTTTTTGAAAATTGCCCAACATCAAATTCAATTCCCCCCACCCCTCCCTCATTTGGGTGTATACCTAGGTTGTACTAACTTGTTTCCAACCAATATTTTAAGAATTTACATGAATACATCATGTATAAATAAGGAAGATGAAAAATATGTACTAATGAAAAATTGTACAATAACCATTGGAATCAAATTGAACAAAAAAAAAAAAGAGTACAATTTTAATTGTTATGTATTATAATTACTAAAAAATTACAATTTAATTGTTATTAGTAAAATGAAATTCTTCTAAATGTAATATAATAAGAAATATTTTACGCATATATAAAATGATTATATAAGAAGGATGGAACAAAAGAAATGGTTTATAAATAGAATAGTAAAAATTAAATACATCTATAAAAAAGACAATAAGTTTGAAAACAAAATTAATGGAATTAGTAATATTTTAATTCTAAAAAGAAAGCATGAAATATATATATATATATATATAGGGATGACAACAAGGAGGGTTTGGAACGAATCAATCCCATCTCAACCGTGTCTCATTTATTCAAAATATTTCTCATCCTCATCCCATTAAAAAATTAAATTGGACGAGGTAGGTATGAAAAATTTTCATACTTGCCCCCATCGCGTTTAACACTTTTTTTGAATTTTTTTAATGTTTTTTTAAAAATATTTTTAAATTTTCTTAATTACATTAAAATAAATATATTATAAATAATTAAAACCTTATAATTTTTTATAACTTATTTTAAAATTATTTTATTATTATATAATAAATATAAAAAAATAGGAAAATAAAAATTAAATTAAAGTGTGTGGAACAAGACAATACCAAAACACGTCTCGAACCTGTCTTGGGTTTTTAAAAAAATATCAAATCCGACTCAACCCGATTTATTTAAATTTTGGACTCCTCCTAATAGGGGTATGACAAAGTAGGTACCTGAAAAAACCCACCCCATTGTCATCCTTATATATAAATCATATTAGGGTGATCTTTTTGTCCATGGAAGCTCCTATTAAATTCAAAATATTTTATATATGAACTTTGTTTTAAGGTAGAAAAATGTTGAAAGGTTAGTATTGATTGAGTAAATAAAATGATATAAAATTAATCTAAATTATTTTAAGGTATACTTAATTAATTAATTATAAAATTGATATGACATTAAATATAATTGTTATATACATTTAAAAAATTATTTATTTATCAAATTTTTGAAGCTCGATTCGGGCTTAAAGTTGATTAAATTGACCATGAATTGAAAATTAAATTATTTATCAAATTTATAACTTAGTATGATTAGGAGCGTGCTTTCTGATAATTCTAATTCTAACAATATAAAACTTTAATATTTGAAGTATTATAAAGTTTAAATACAGTTCAAGAATGAATCCCAAACACACTCTAAAATCAACACTCCATAGCAAAGTGATGTTGGGCGATTGGCTGATCACCTGACTAATGCTAAAGTGGCTCTGTACACCCCATAGGGTTTGCTAGCAGTGCATAAGGCCCGATCTCCATCTGCACAAAAGCAATCGACATTTTTCTCCAAACACTGCTTTTCTATCAATCTCTGAGTTCAAGGTACTGCTCCAGTCTCTATTCTCAATTCAATCAATCGACTTCTAGGTTATTAGATACAATCGTTTGGATGCTGATTTTTTTTTTTGAATCGTAAAATTTTCACCATCTAGGGCTCGAGAATACAGAAAACGACGATTTACTCAAGAATCGTATGACTCTTTTTGCTTAGTTGATCTGATTTTTTTCTCTTTTGTTGTTGTTATTATTTTGGATTTTTGGCAGCAAGGAAAGTGAGAGAGATAACAGAGGAATAAAAATGTGGTTTTGTTTTATTTTTCTTCCTTTTCTTAGTACCCGAGCAGAGGGTCAGATTTCATTCTTAGAGATTTATGACTTGGGAATGCTATTGCTGGAAGTTTTGAAATCTAAGGTTGAACAGACGTGGTTTGGATCATAGCTAAGACTGAAATTTTTGTTAGATTGAGGGTATTTGCTGTTTGGGAATATTTTCTTCTGAAAAAATAGATTCAGTTTAGATGCAGAGAAAATATGAGAAAAGTAATTAAAGTTTTGATTGGGAATTTTTCACCACTTAGAATTAGGGAATATAGAAAAAGTGCCTCTTACTCAAAACTCACACGTACTATTTGGCCTTGTTGAAATGGGTTTATTTATTTATTTTTTATTATTATTTTTTCGAAGCAAAAGATAAGAGATAGCAAAATAATGAAGATGTTGTTTTCTTTTTTGGCCCTATTTTCTTGGAAACCAAACATAGGGTTAGGGTTTCTTTTTGAATGCTTTTAACTCCTCAATTTTATTGCTAAAAATTTTGAATTCTAGGATTTCATTTTGGACTACTGCTCAGGCTATAATTTTGGGAACATTATCTTGTACCATTGTATATAAAAAAATTAGGTTGAACTGACGTTCACTAATTTTAACATGGAAAAATTTTTTTGATAAGGAAACAATATATTAAAAAGCACCAAAAGAAGGGTGCACAAAGTGCACAAGATGTATACAAGAGCACTAAGGGGCAAATTTTACCATGGAAACATAAATGGATACCTCATGTAAATGGAAGCCTTTGAAAAAAAAAAATGCAACAAAAAAAAAAAAATCTTTATCTTAAAGGAACATAAAGAACTTTAAAGTGCAAAATAAGTATAATGAATATAATATTATGGACACTTTGGGAAAGAAAAAGTCTACAAACTTTTTGTACTATTATATCTAGTGTAGATATAGATTGGTTTGAAAAACTGAACATTGATGATCCAGGTTTGGGTTTGGGCCTTTCTTGGTGCTGATTGTCTAATTGGTGCGCTGTAGTCCACTTGTTTGTAGTAGTTGTTATTTGATGAAAGTGATTACTGTTAGGGTTAGTTTGAAGTGCCTAAGATGAATATGATGCCCATTAATTCTTTAAGGCCTAGAGTTGGGGCTGATTGAATTGCACACCAAATGTTTGAAGATCTGATTCTGAAAATTATTTTGTTTTTTTTTTTCCTTTTTGCTTTTCAATGACACTCTTCTTATTTGGTTTTTTTTTTCCCTGTTCCTTTCTTCCATGAAATATGAATGATGTTTGATTACATCTCACGGCTTTGTTTGATTATACTCCCTCATAGTTCTGTCCTGTGTTGATTGTTTAGGGCGACAAAAAAATTTCAATGAGCACGGCTACTCCACCGAAGACTTGTCCTTCTCAATTGGTCGTTTTAAACAAGGCATTCAAATTGGTAAATTCCCACACCACCCCTCCCCCTCCCCCCCACCCACCTTTTTTTTTATTATTATTCTGAAAACATTTAAAATTATAGTTAGCACAAAAGTCTTTGGGTTGATTGGAAAAATTTGCTGAAAATGGGATATTTTCAGGAGACCTCTCAATGGTGTTGCCTACAACATAAAAAAAAAAAAAGAGTCATTTTAACAACTGAAAGCAAGAATCCCCATGTATAAGAGATGAGGAGAAGATATCCTTGAAGTTAGAAGATGCTAAAGCCTGATAAGATACAAGTGAATTTGGTTTTTCAATGGACATCTTTTACAGTTCTTTATTCCTCTATTCTCTGCAAGCATCTACCTTCAGCGCCTCACTGAAACTTGAAAAAGAGAAACCAAACAAGGAAGAAATATCTGAAGGTGTGTGGATCAATTGGTATTAGCCAATATAGAGAAGTGAGACTAGGCGTGTCTCTAATGACAGGGGAGGGAATCAGCTGATTGCACATCATACGAATCAAAAGGACATCACTTTGTGTATGTGTGTTATTTGTGTGTCTATCTATTTCTATGGAGGTGTTGTCTCCATGCTCAAACAAGGCAAAGTAACCTGCTAATATCATTATGCAGAAGAGGATGAATCCCTTTGGGAGAATCCCTCAACATGGTACAAACCAGCACAAAACTGAGGCTCTACCTTGCCAACCAATCTCTGCAAGATTGGACCTCCCTGAACTTGTACTGCCATGGTGCTGCTATGAGAATCATGATTCAAACAATTCTTGGATTGAAGGCCTAAAGTATGTTATTGTGTCTATTTTCTAAGGTTATTATCCCGCCAATCTGATATAATAGTGGCTTGTGTTGATAACTTTGATAACAATGAAAGGAAGATAGAGGAAGGCCTATCTGAAAATTTTGGTGTTCTAACTGAAATTGCTTTGAGCACTAAACTGCTTTGCTCCATTTATGGCTGCTTTATTTCTTTATATCAATTTGTTATGCATTTTGTTCTCTCTCTCTCATACGCATGCCCTTGTAGGCATAATCCCATAAGTGTGTGTATATGTATGTGTGTGTGTGTGTGTGAGTGAGAGAGAGAGAGAGAGAGAGAGAGAGAGAGAGAGAGAGAGAGGGAGAGTGTGTGTGTGCTTAAATTAAAATTACTCTAGCTACTCTTTAAAGGTATATTAGATGCCTCAATTGTACCAGTATTCACTACCAACTTCTTTTCCCCCTACTTATTAGGTTTAAAGTGTGCTTTGTGCATGATTTTATGCCTTTTTGTATATGCAGGCTGAGCAATGGGTTAAGAATATGTCCACACCTTTAGAGGATGAACCAACTGAAGTTAAGTTAGAAGCCCGACCTTCTAGGTGAGTCATCTGCCTTTAGTAACTGCACATTGGATATTATTTTGGTTCCCTATTATTTTTCAAAAGATGTATTGAATATATTTCTACAGGCTTGGACTGGGTGCTAAAGTTTCACGTCAATCCAAAATTGGGCCTTCAAATGATCCCATTGAAAGAAAATTATATGCTAAGTTGGATGCTGGGAAAAGAAAATCTTCCAAAAGTAGCAAGGAGTCTACTCTATCTGCAAGAAATGGAAGTGACAATAGTGATGATAGTGATGAGGATCTAGAGAGCAGAACCAAATCATTTAGCAAGAAGCGAGTAGTTCCTCCAACCTCATCTCTACAGAGAAACAAGAAATCAAAGTAACTTGCCACCTTACGAAATAGTATTTACTATTTTTCTCAAGCAGTCCTTTTTCTTGCTTATGCTTCTTTTACAATAGAGAAATCTAAAATGCTTAGTCTGAAAATTATCAGTTTTGACAATTTCATATATTATTTGAATGGAAAATATTTATGAGGAATGTTATATTTTGTTTGCAGAAGTTGCATAATCTCAGTTGATGAGCTTTCTTCTGTTAGTTTGTAATTCTTTGTAATTTTCTTACTATATTCTACGAATATTGCAAGTATATGAATCGTTGAATTTGCTTTTGTAGATTCTTGATATATGCCTAAACATCATTCTATTCGAAGTTGGTGTAATGTCCTTGCATTCTTTGTATAGTTTTATGAATTATAGTCGTATAAATTGCCTGATGGATGCACTATTGTGTCACAATGTCCAGAGTAAGGTTTTTGAACATTTACAAGATATTGATAACTTGTACCACATTGACTAGCACATTTTGTGTTGCTTAAATGATTTTTTCTATAGCCTTGTGTTTCACATTTGTAGTAACCTTCCATATCCTAGGAAGATTTATGATAAGAAAAATTAAATTACTTGGCTTGAACCCCCTTTTGTTGGACACTAATACTAATAGAATTATCCCAATTTGCCTACTAGAAAAAATGAAAAGAAAAATTACAACTAGATTACCCTAATAAGCTTAGCAAAGTCACAGGAACCTTGTCAAAAATTTGAAATTATGTCCTTCCACATGACGAAAACAATTCCTCCCACGATTTTGGAAGAGATTTATTAGCTCAAGAAAATAAATGATATAAGAAATTCTGATTATTTATTTATTTATTTATTTTTGTCAAGCCCATATTAAATTTAATTGCAAGATATGTTGCATTTTTATATTTTTGAACTCTTTTGGTGGGGGAAAGATGGATAGAGCTCAAGGTGGAGGGTCAATAGCTGTTAGTTTCTGGACAGATCGTGTGAGCATGTTTGATTGTATATTATCAAAACCAATTTTCTAGAATGAGACCATGAAATAATCTTTATGATTTTTGATCAAAAACAAGTGTTTAGTGGGATGAAATAGTGAAACAAAATAGGTTACAGGAACCTGTTAAAAAACTTTTCAAGTAGAAAAGAGAAACTCTTTGTTAATGCGTTCTAACGTTTTGTATTAAAATAATGCGGCATTAGTGATTGTCATTTTGAGACTTCATCACCATGAAAAACTAATCTCATTAGTCACTACCTTACATTATTTTAAAGAAAACTTGCTTGTCTGAAGGGTTCTTTTTTCTTTCTTTATTTTATTTTTATTTTTTTTATTTTTATTTTTTATGAACTCTTTTGTTCTGTACATCTTTTTCACTAAAATTCTTTCATGTTCTAAAGACCATTTTTCAAAAATTGTTTGAGAGATATTCTCTATTCTCTATTATCTTTTCATGGAAAAGAGTATAACCCACCTTTCCAAGTCTATTTTTTCAATTCTTCTCCATATTTTCAAATGATTATAAAAATCATTCCGGAAAAATCTATATTAAAAATTGACTTGAGTTATTTGAAAAGCATTGTTAAGGATTTTGTCTCAAGTCATTATGATTTGGTAGTCCTCCTTCAAGGTTCTAAAAGTTCATCTTCTTTCTAAAGTTGGCTGTTAGAGTGAGTTGAGATTAATTTTTTTTTTTTTAATTTCATAGCGTTCATAACTTCATAAAAATTGTTTCTCATTGAACTAAAAATTTCTCAAAACTTTGGCTAATATTGAAAAATTCATGGTAGATGGACATTGGAAAAACATTTTACCCAAGGCTATGTTTGGTTCCCGGAAAATGCAAAAGAAAGATAATTGGGAGGAAAATGCGAAAGAAAGAAAATTGGGAGAAATGGAAGGAAAGAAAAATTTAAGGAAATGAATATAAATTTTTTCACTTGTTTGGTTATCCATGGAAAATTCAAGGAAAAAAAAAAAGAATTCATTTTCTTTTGTTTGGTTAATCATGAAAAAAAGTCAAGGAAGAATGGAAGAAAAATAAAATCAACAATTTGTCTTAGATGCTTATCAATTTGTTGAATAATAAAATAAATTTTGTGCTCTTATTTTCTAAAAATCTGTTGCTATATTAATGTTTCGATAATCTATATGATATATCTAGATTGAAGTAGCATGACCTAGTACAGAATTTACATTTATTATTGTTAAATTATAGTCGTGGAGAATTGAAGTAATGTTAAAACAACATCAACAAAGAAACAGAAAATGCAAACCACATGAAAAATAAAATAAAGAAACAGATAAAATCTCTATTGGCATATAAGAGTATGGCATAATGACTTAAAGTGACTTAATGATTTAATTTAATTTTTTTTATTTAATCTAAATTTTTTCAGTTGATTGTTTTAAAAAATAATTATATAAATATAAAAAATAATTAAAAATAAAATATTAAATATAAATTTATTTTTAAAATATATTTTAAAACATCAAATGTAGGTTAAAACAATTCCATACCCATTTTTGTTTTCCAAAAACATTAAAAAATAGTTTTTAAAAACTGTTTTAAAAAATAGTTGGCAAACACACCCTTATTGAAAAAAATATACGGTACAAATAATATATATATATATATATATATATATATATATATATATATATATATATATATATATATATATATATATATAAAGAAAAAAAAAAAAGAAGGCCAAATAGAGTGGGCTTACAGGGGGGCATGTGCTTTTCCATTCAAATTTGCTTTTAACTATTTTACTGTTGGATTGTCCAAAAACCGAACGGAAAATGAAAGCATTTCGTTCAAAACACTCGTTGATATTCGAGATTTCACATCGACTTTCGTTTTATAACACCACCCATTAGAGATGTTTCAGAAGTTTCGCTCGAAACCTTGCGAAATTTCCTGAGCCCTTATACCGAAGAAGCATGTATCTCTCTTCTTTAAAATATCTGTATTGATGCTTTGTTTGTCTCGTGAGAAAAAGTTAGGGTAAAGAATGGGAGTGAGGAGATTTGGAGAAGAAGAATGGGAAAAAATGTAAAAAAAGAGGATTTTTCCTCTCATTTCCAGGTAGCCAAATGATGGTGATGAACTTAAATGGATTGAGGGTTTGGTAAATTAGGCCAACACTGTACTTTTTTTTGTTGAGAAAAGCATGGGAAAAACAATGGGAGATGAGAAAATTTGGAAAAGAAAATAACCATCTATTTTGAAGAATTCATTTCATCCATGGGAACTTGATTTGAAAAACGCCAGAGTTGTTGAAATCTTCGTCGGCCACCGCAAAGCCTGGCGCAGGGAGGAAAAGTGTATGGTGGACTAGATCTACGCTGCCGCAGAGGAAATTGCCTGCCTGAGGGCCAAGGTGGCGGAGCTAGAGCGGTTCGAGGCGGAGCTAAAGGCCAAGGTGGAGGAGCTAACCAGGGGAGTGGGGGAGAGGGAGGAGATGCTCGGTGAGGACAATACACGAGCCCGATAAAATTTCTCCCAACTTTTCCCTTCTCTTTTTCTCTTATTTTCCTCATTATTTTTTAAGGAAAATGGTAGGGAAAATATCATGATATTTTCTTTAATATTTTCCTTTATATTTTTTTTTCATTATATTTTTCATGTCATCCAAACTAAAGAAAATAATTTTCCACATGATTTTTTTTTCCTTTCCTTAGCATTTTTTGGGAACCAAACATAGCCCAAGTGTTTTGAAGCTTATGTTATAAAATTTGTGTTGAAATTTTTTTTATGAAACCCTAGCATCATAGGCCTAGAGTTTTGTCCTAGTGGCACCGCCCATGCGCAACCCTTATAAAACTATTCAAGGGGCTTAACCTGCACCCCATGCTTTCCAAAGGTTCCATGCTAATTGGTTTCGCCTTGCCATGGGCTGATAAGAGGAACGACTCCAACTCCCAATCAGTTTGTGTAGGAGTGTCCAAGTCTCCTTTTCATTGTTAAGTTCTCAACTAGTGACAAGCTCCCTAAACTCAATGGGGTCGACATGTCTGAACTCTGAAGAATCTTCCAACAACACCTACACGCTTAATCCCTAAAGCATGATCCCCATTTCATTCTGCTCTAACCAGTCAACATATTCTTCTTGGTAAGCACTTCCGCTACTATCACAAACACCATATAAATAGTTTGTGACATTCTCCCCCACCTAATCTCTTGCATGCCCCCGTGCAAGGCTTCTTGTCTTCACCAAATGATGCCCTTCGAATACTGCTTGCTCCCTATAAGCCAATAATCACCAAGGTTTGTAGTTGACACCCAATGGGCCAAAGATGACATTTTCTCACCCTAGGATGCAACATCCACTCGTCGTGTTATCCCAGTAACACCCCAGAAGTGTGCTCCTAGACACAAACTTCTAGCCTTAGTAGGGGAGACCTTGCATGCTACTAGAACAACAAACGAAACCTTTTCAATCCAAAGGCACCCATATTCCCTCACAGGTCCCCATAAGTGTAGCTTTGATACACGCCACAATGTCCACCTGATTGCATTGTCGCAATGTGAGGCTTCATTGGTTACTTATATTCCCATCAGGGAGATAACTCTTCGACCAAGATCATTAGAAGGGAACATCACCATGTTCACCACTTCTGCCTTGCTTTGATACCACTTGTCACGGGCTTAGAGTTTTGTTGTAGTGGCACGACCTGTGTGGCAACCCCTATAAGCCTATTCAAGGGGCTCAGCCTACATGCCATACTTTCCAAAGGTTTTATGCTAACTAGTTTTGTCATGCCATGGACTCAGTAGGGGAACGACTCCAACCCTCGACCAATTTGTGTAGGTGGCCAAATCTCCTCTTCATTGTTAAGTCCTCGATTAGCGACAAACTCGCTAAACTCAATTGGGTTGGCATGCCTAAACTTTGAAGAATCTTCCAATAACGCCTACACGCCCAATCCATGGAGCATGATCCCTACTTCATTATGCTCTGACCAACCAACATTCTTCTTGATAAGTACTTCCACCATTGTCACGGGCACCAAACAAACAATCCATGACACTAGGTTGAGCTTAGAGGTCAATCAAAGTGTTAATACCCAACCATATTTTTCTAAGTTAGGTGCCTGATGGATCGAAAATTTGTCTTCAATTGATCAACTCTCAGCACATTTATTTTAGAAAGTAATTTAACAATGATAGAAACTTTATGAAATTTCCTAATCCAATTCCCTTAGGATTTTAATGTGCCCAAATGTGTTTAATTCCCTTGAAACCTAATCTTCTTTAGTGTGTGCCTCTCTAGATTTTGAAAAACAATTCACCCCACTCAATCTCATCATCACAATGTACTTCATGAATGTTCTTCTTGGAGAAGAGTTAGGTTTTTATTGGAGTTCCAAGGAGGCTCCAAGGCCATAGGCTCTAGTGGGGTCCTAAATTTGAGGATCAAAATGTGAAGTTGAGTTGCATCCAAGATTGGAATGTAGGTACCCAATGATTAGTAAAATCTTCTAATCTTTGTTTGTTTGTTTTATTAGAAATTCTTGTGGTCCTAGGTCTCTAGTTTTTTTCTCCTAGTATGTGTAGGTGCCTTAAAAAGGGGGTTTCCACATAATTTTAGCATCTTGCTCGCTACTAATTTTATGCTTTATGGGTTGCAATGGAATGGTGGAGCAGGTTAACTAGATTAATCTATGAATTTGGTAGAAGGGTTCAAGTTTGAAAAGAGAAACTCACATCCTCTCCTTTTAGGTCGATCTAACTTATCAAGGTAGGGATTTGTAAAAACACTATTTTAATAGATTGTTTCTATTAACAATTCAAAATAATCATTTTAGATGTATACATATAGAAATTAAAGTTTTGTGCAATGCTTTCAGAACTACTCATCCAATTAGGATTTATTGATTGAATTAATGATTCAACTATGGTTGAACTATAATATTTAGCATCACATCATAAGTATATAATCTATATATGTTATCAAATTAAAAATAAATGTTAAAAGTATATATATATATATATATTTTATTTTTAATATTAATAGATTAAATTATAATAGGAATAAAATGCTAATGCAGATGTATTATTTTTTTTTTAATTTTGTTAATCATTAAGAGTATAACATTTAAATGCTAAGCTAAAGGTGAATGAGAATTTTATTATTCAGTTTTGTCAAATTGTTTTAAAAATTAAAAAGTTCATTAATCTATTTTCATGTTTGGACATTTAGAACTGCGTCCAAAATCTTTCACCCCTTGACAAATGCATTTCATGACTCAAAAAACACTATTTCAATAACCTCCTTAAGCTTGTTAGCCAAGATTTTTTCCTTATATAAGTTTGTACAAGCCTCTCATTGAGCTAATGGGCCTAAACTCCTTGATGCCCTCTTCGCCTCTCTTGCATCCAACTTAAAAAACATAGCCTTCAAGCTCCAAATGAATTCCCCAAACCACTGGAAATCAAGTGAAAATGCATCATGTCATCTAAATCTGTGGTCCAATAAATTTTCATAAAAGCAATAGTCAACTTGTCCAGCTCAGGGTTGTATTATATAAGGCCTTCAAAGCCCACTCTTCACTAAGATCACCCACAAAGCCTACTCTGTAAACTGATTTAATTGCTTGAAAACCATATCCTCAATAACAAGTTGGTTAACCCCTGGTTTTAAAAATTAACTCAAGAAAAACCATAGATTCCCCTTTTTAATTTTAACCTAACAGAAAGTGACTTTATGTCCTTTCTCAATCTACTCATGAAATCATGCCTTATATGTTAGCCATCCTATGAAAAAGTTTAAAATTTCTACTCCCATTTTAAGCCATAGAGCCCAAAGTTTTTGTCTCCAAGAACTTGCTAGAATCCAACTACTAAGCTTATAAGCCTACATTCTCTTTCCAAGTAAAAGAACCATCTGTCAAAGGTTTACTTTAAGCTAGGAGATCCAATGGAAGGTTGGAATATTAATTATTTTTCACAACAATAGAATGTTCTATTTTTGTTTCACTTGTTTTCACCTTTTATTATTATGTGAGAGCTAATTTGAGTTTTGATCTTATTGAGTTATCCTAACACTTCTTAATTGATTATATATTTATATATATATTGCAGGGAAGTTTAAAAAGGTTCTATCTCAGAGAAAATCCCTTATGATGAATAATTTTTGGATCATGTTAAACATAGATGATATGGTATTAGTTGGAAGTTCTAGTTGATGTCTCGTTGGTTTATAATTTGACATTATATTCCCTTGCGTTGAATGTTTTTAGGGGCATGCAATTTATTGTTCATGTTCTTGTAGGCATTACAACTGGAAATGAAAGGTAGGATGCTACATCATAACATTGTAGATGATCTAAAACAAGTTATCTTAGGATGGATTAGGTTCTCATTTTGACCAAATCAATGATGGTATAACATATTAGTAAACCACAAGCCATATAAGTATAGAAGAAAGTCCTTAGACGATTCCATAAATATCTTTATTTTATGTGAAATGTCTTAAAGCAAAGATGAATAAATCACTCCTTGCGGGGCAAGGAACTCATTCAATGCTGCTATTCGCAAAATTGCTCCTATACTCCAAGAAGTGCAAAAATGAGAACTAGCTCATTAAGTCTTTTTTTCCTTCTCATAAATCATTCCCTTTCTTTTTCTTTCATTTAAATAAGAAAATATTTACAATATATAATTGATGACTACAAAAGCTTTCCATTTATCGAGCTATCAAATCACCAAAATATAACCCATTCCTTAAAATCAATTACATCATGAGATCAAGAGAGTGAGTTCATACTTTGTAGTACTGTACATAACATAGCTTACATACTGATAAGTGTAGTTGACTAGAAAACAATAATCAAAATCTTGTCATTCGTTTGAGCTAATGCTCTTTGTCGAGCTGTAAATAGAATAGGAGAATTATTTTAAAATACCTTAAATTAAGGGATTCAGCTAGATAGCTTTCTGATTTAGGAATAAGTTAGTTTCCTATTTTTTCTCTTGTAATCTCCTATATAAACTGTGTATAGTCAATCTAATATACAAAATTATTATTTTTCATCCCATATTTCGTGATATGGTATTAGAGTAGTAGGTTTTTAAATCCTGGGCATCATTCTGGTCTTCATCGCTATTTTTTCTAGCCTTCATAACTGGATTTTTTTATTCACTTTTTCTTTTTCTGCTTTGTTTTGCTCTGTTTTCTGAAGGCAAAACGGAGTATTTCACATGTTCTTTTACTAGCATTCATTGCTACTAGTTTTTTGTTTCACGATCTACCTTAATTCCAAATAGATTAGGTTTTTCGTTGAAGATGTCGGAGATCTACCTTAATTCCAAATAGATTAGGTTTTTTTGTTGAAGATGTTGGAGGTTGCAGATACGACTACTACAACACAATCAGAGGAGACTGTTCAATCTCAACAACCCGAGGAATTGCAAAACATTCAGGTTGCGTATAGGCTGGATGGAAAAAATTACCTTAAATGGTCTTAACTTGTTCGCACTATGCTGAAAGGGAAAGAGAAGATCAACCATCTTATGGGTACAGGGCCAAAACTAGGAGATCCCCGTTTTGAAGCATGGGATGAAGAAGATTCTATGATTATGGCGTGGCTGTGGAATTCTATGACTCTTGAGATTAGCGACACATGTATGTTCTTGGCTACGACTAAGGATATTTGGGACGCAATCCAACAGACGTATTCAAAAGCTAGAGATGCGGCTCAAGTATATGAGGTTAAGGTGAAGACGATTGTTGCAAAACAGGGAAGGAAAACAGTTACTGAATATGCCAATCAATTGAAAGCTTTGTGGCAAGAACTTGATCATTATAGGGTGATAAAAACCAAATGTCCTGAGGATGCCATTGTTCTAAAGGATTTCATTGAACAAGATAGAGTATATGATTTTCTTGTTGGGCTTAACCCAGAATTTGATCAAGTAAGAATTTGGATTCTTGGCAAGCAGGAGGTTTCGTGCTTTAATGAGGTGGTGGCATTGATTCGAGGTGAGGAAGCCGAATGGGTGTTATGCTTGAACCACAAACCTTAGATGGATCAACCCTAATTGCGAAAACAGAATATTTAAAGCAAGGAAAGAATGATCTGCCTAAGCACTTAGGTGGAGACAATCAGTGGAAGGAGAACAAGGACAATCTTTGATGCACCTATTGCAAGAAACCAAGGCACACAAAAGAGAAATGAAGCTGAATGGTAAGCCACCAAGTCGTGAATGAGGAAACCGTAGAGGGCAGCAAAGGCCTCAAGCACACATGGCATAGAAGCCCAAAACTGAGGAAAATTCAGTAATAGGTGGGTTCAATAGTGAAGAAATTGAGAAGCTAAGAAACTTGTTGGGATCCCTTGACAAACCTACTGGAACTTGTTCTTTGGCCCTTTCAGGTACACCTTCATTCTCTTCTTACATAAATGCCTCACACAGGGTTTATGATGACTCTTGGATAATAGACTCCAATGCCACAAACCATATGACCTCCAAATCTCAACTTTTCCATACCTATACCCCAAGCCCAAGTAACAAGAAAATTGCAATGGCCAATGGCTCTTTAGCTACTGTTGCAGGTTTTGGAGGCATATACATCGCACCTACCCTTATTCTTAAAAATGTCCTCCATGTACCAAAATTGTCGGCCAACCTTGTTTCCATTCAAAAGCTTACCCATGATCTTAAATGTTATGTTATTTTTTTCCCTTCTTATTATGTTTTTCAGGAACAAGGCTCGGGGAGGAGGATTGGACTTGCTAAGGAAAGGAATGGTCTTTACCACCTTGAATCATCTCAAAAAACTAGTAATAATTTGTTGTTGTCTTTTCTCAGTTCCTCAAATAAAGATACCATTTGGTTGTATCACCTACGTTTAGGTCAGCCATCTTTTAGGGTTTTAAAGGTCATGTTTCCTCATTTGTTCCAAGAATTAGATATTTCTGAGTTTCATTGCGAAACTTGTGAATTGGCAAAACATACTTGTGTATCTTTTCCTATTAGCAATAAAAGATGTTCTTATGCTTTTCATTTGATTCATAGTGACATATGGGGTCCTTCGACTATACCTAATGTTTCTGGGGCTCGTTGTTTTGTATCCTTAATTGATGACTGCACTCGGGTTACATGGATTTTTCTTCTTAAACAAAAATCTGATGTTAACATTGTTATACCTAATTTTCACTCAATGGTTCAAAACTAATTTGGGGTTAAAATAAAAAGCTTTAGGACAGACAATGCAAGAGATTACTTTAACCGGATTTTGTCACCCTATTTTCAATAACATGGCATTCTCCATGACTCATCATGTGTTAACACACCCCAACAAAATGGGGTAGCCAAGAGGAAAAATGGGCATTTACTCAACACAACTCGAACCTTACTCTTTCAAGGGAATGTTCTTAAGTCCTATTGGGGGGAAGTTGTTCTTACTCCCACATTGTGGACCCTGTATTTTCGCTCGATGGGTTCCCATTCGATGGTGCAACTTGTTTTTCATTTATTTGGTGAAAATATGATTGTTAGAAAAGACTTGGAGTCACCACTTATTTTTGTTTTATTTTTGAAGGGAAAACAAAATAAGAAAGAAAAACCCTAAGTGTGACTCTTTATTTGGAAAAACAGGTCTGTGAAAAACTGAGTCGGGTTTGAGGGTTAGGTTACCTATTAGGAAGGTACGGTGGTGAGCTGTAACACCCCTCTAAGTCCTTAAAAGCGGGTCTTTACTAAATAAGGTAAAGCAAGCATGGAAATTAACTAGGAAATCAATAGATACCAATGAAATGATCAAATAATAAAAAGAATCATGTATGAGAATAAGCAAAGCGAGAGTGAAATTGTACGTTAGTAGCAAATAATAGTGCGCTATCATGGAAACAAGGTTAGCTCAAGCATAAAATTATCACATGCATGTCAAAGATCAGGACAAAAATTAAGCAATATTCATTAAGTATAGTAGTTGACAATCAGAAAAGAAAACTCATATGTAGGGCCCCCACCAAAGCCCAATTTATTTTACATGAATTAAACCCACAAATTCCATTGTTTTAGAATTATGAGAATTGTCTTCATGCTTATTAAAAATCAAGGAAAGCATGAAAATCATTTTAAAATCAAAGAAAATTCGTGAAAGTGCTTACCTGAAATGAAAGGTAGCAAGTTTATTTAAAACAAGTTTTTTAGTGACTTAAAACCCTAATGAAGGATGAAAAATGGTAGAATTAAAAAATATTTGAAAATTTGAGTGAAATTAAAATTATTTGGAAAACTGGAATTTGAAAATTGAAGTCTTAAAAATTATTTGAAAATTGGTGTTTTAAAAATTAAATTTAAGAATTGGAATTTTGGAAATTAAATTTGAAAGAAATTGGAATTTTGAAAGTTAAATTTAAGAATTGGAATTTTGGAAATTAAATTTGAAAGTTGGAGTTTTGGAAATTATTTGAAAATAGAATTTTGAAAGTTAAATTTAAGAATTGGAATTTTGGAAATTAAATTTGAAAGAAATCGGAATTTTAAAAATTATTTGAGAGTTGGAGTTTTGAAAAATAAATTTAAGAATTGGAATCTTTAAAAAAATTGAACTTGGAAATTGGAACTTTGGAAAATTATTTAGAAAATGGAAATTTTGAAAATTAAATTTGAAAATAATTAAACTTTGGGAATTTAAAGTTTTGAAAATTAAACTTAAAAATTGGAGTTTTGAAAAATTAAATTAAAATTGGAGTTTTGGAAAATTATCTTAAGATTAAAATTTTGAAAATTAAATTTTTGGCATGAAAAGTTGAAGAAAAATAAGAAAATAATAAAACAAAGGAAATATGGCCTTAGCATCATTGGCCAAACTGTACAGAAATATCCTTAAGGAATAAACAAATCAATAAATAAAAAAACACCACAGACCCATTTTCCATTCCCTTTACCACCATAGCCATCATATCCCATACCACTATTGGCAGGACCATACCCATAGCCAGGTTCATTGTACCCAGAAGAACCATAAGGTGGAAAACCACCTCCTGCAACCCTGCCTACTCCACCACCCATGGAACGGCTTCCCCCACCAGGGTTGGCTTCTTTAGGAAGGGCCCACTTAACTTCCACTTGCTTACCATTCAAATTATGAAAAGTTTTGTATAAAACCCTATCAACTACGTTTTTTATGTCAAATGAAATGAATCCAAACCCACGAGGCCATTGGATACTCTGGTCATACATTACTACTACATCGGTCACATGACCACAAGCTTCAAAATATTGACGAAATCCTTCTTCAGTTAGGGCGAGAGGCAACCCTCCAACAAATATTTTCTTGGTCTCGAGATTTCCACCACCTCCAAAGTTCCTTGCAGAATTAAAATTTCCAGCTTTGGAGGAGGTTTATTGCTCATCTATCTCTAAAACTTAACGTTATCTCTTTGAAAAAATAAAATGGGAGATTTGGATTTGGGAGGGGTGGGTGTAAGGCCGGTTGTTAATGGTGGGTATGGTGGATATGAGAATGTGGACATGACGATAGATATGGTGGGTATGAAGGGTGGCCAAGGATGCATGATTCTCGTGCAGAAGCCAAAGTAGTTGGGGCATCTATATGTGTGTATAAGAGTTCTACAGTTCCTCCATTTCCGATTGGAAACATGGTAAAAAATTCAAGGCTCCGATAGTCTTGGAACCAAGATAGACAATATTTGAGGATATCTACAATCTTTAAGGGTTCTAACTTACAAGACCATATGCTTGAGCTATTCTTTAAATTGGAACTCTCAGATGGTGGTACACAGACCAATGCATTTCCATAACTAGACAAACAAGAGCAAAAAAAAAAGTACGAAGATAGAAAATTGCTAAAAACAAAGCAAGAACGAGATACCTAAAGATTTATTAGGCAAAACCTCGTTTTATGAGTGATAAACGGGCTGAAAACTGGTGGGACAAACTGAAAGCAATAACATGACTATCAAAACACTAAACCCAAAGATGAATCTGATTATTTACAGAGGAAAATCAAGAATACAAAAGGGGACCAAAACAGAGCATTACATGCAAACAATGAGATTCAACCAAAATAGCCAAGAAACTTTTGATATCCAAACTGAAAAACAAAACAATGCTCATAGGCTAGAAAAAAAAATAATGAAATAGAATCTTAAGAAAAAAGAGAAAATATCAAGCTCATAGTGACCTTACCTGGAAGTCCACAACAAAAATCCTTTTATTCCTCCTCTTCTCTACTCCTAAATCACCTTGCTAATGCCTTGTTTTTCAGCTATCCTTCTTCTCAGCTACTGCCCCTCCAATGCCCTATCATATATTGCCCCCCAAGCTATCTTCCCAAGCTCTCCTTCTCAAGCAACAACCCCGCTCCTCCATAACCGTTTCAGAATATTCCCATGGCAACGTGTCACTCTTTGGTTGCTTACAGAAAAAGCCACTGCTCCCTCTAGCCCACTCTCTCATATCGGCTGCAAAAAAAAACCCCTTAAAATTGGTCCAAATGTGCTCCCAAAATAAATAAAAAACCTAGACCAAAATAAGGGTCTACAAATATGCCCCTCTTCGGTAGAGATCACGAGATGAATGGATCACGAATATGTGAGAGATGAATGGAATGAAGTGAACTATATCAAAGAATAGAAAAGACCCCAAATTTTGGTCTAAACACAATAACATGATAATCTTGAGATCAAGGGCACATACTAGGGAGGTGAGACTCTAACCAAAGATACAACCAATGCGAGGGGTGTATCTGCAATGAATAGCATTAGACCGTGATACAATGAATAGTATAAATATGACTGAGACAAAAAGTGATCGACGCACAGAAAAAGAACTCAAACTAGACTCAAACTGATAGGAAAATGGTCAATCGATATGGGTGCGGTCTCGAAAACTTAAACTGACACGGAAGATGATTGATCGATATAGGTACGGTCCCAAAACCTTAACTGAACTCAAACTGATAGGAAGATAGGCGATCTATATAGGTGCAACCTCGAAAAATCAAACTAACACGAAAGATGACCAATCGATATAGGTGTAGTCCCAAAACTCTAACTGAATTGACATGATGAATGACCGATAGATATAGGTGCAGTCCCAAAAACTCAAACTCATACTGACAAGATGAATATCCGATTGATATAGGTGCGACCCCAAAAATGCAAACTCTAACCGACAAGACGATGACCGATCGATATAGGTGCGATCCTAAAACTCTAACTGAACTGACATTATGAATGATTGATCGATATATATGCGACCCCGACTCAATCTCATATTGACAAGAAGAATGATCTAATCAAGTGGCTCAAAGCCAAATGATAACTTAGGATAATGATGCAAGCAAACTCGGCATGAGGGGATATACCCTAGTATTACAACTAGGTCAAAAGATAATGAAGTTTATGAAAGGTCCGATGATCCGAGGGAAGGAGAGTATGCCCCAATATGCAACTCACAAGGGTCAACAACTAAGTTAAAATGTGAATTAAAGTCTGTTGAAAGGTCTGGTGCTCTCAGAAAATGTGGTACACCTTAGTATGTGACGGTGAACAAATTGAGATATGAAATGCCTCAAAACTACTGTGCTATGAAATATGCTCATCCATCATGTGATGAAAATGTCCACCCTTGAATAGGTAATGTCAAATAAGATGTATCATGATACCATACTAACAAAACAAAACAAACTGATGAATAAAAACAATGATGACCAGTGCTCAAAATGCAAAGAGCGGGCAGATCGACACCCAACATGCCAATTGCCAAAATGAAAACATCATCACTAATAAATCAACAATCTGTTAGGCCCTGCCATCATGGAAGATGTTGAACCTAAAGTCCAAAAGATGTACAAAAGCACAATAAAAGAAATCGAGGACTGATCTACATCTTCTCCTAATCGAGAGAGGCGTGTGAGGTCATGTGTCATGGTAAGATGTGTGGGATAAAAGAAGGTAATTATCAAGCTCTGGTAAGATAGAAAGCATGAAAGTATCAAATGTGAAATGTTTGAGCATGAAATGAAAGGTAGGTAGGTATCTGAGATCATCCAAGTATGTCGAGAAGACTAAACCCAAGGTGTTAATAGCTCCATAATCTATCGAAAGCAGCAATCATAAATAGAAAGTCAAGTCTTGATGTCCAAAACAGTTGACTAGGTGGCTATGCCCAAGTATGTAATGAGGATAACATGAAACAATCCAATGATCTCTATATCACTTGTCGGATGCTCTACTGTAAAAAATCAATTTGATCTCCTTCCATAAGATGGATGTGCCCCAGTGTAAAGGATCCGATAGGGTGGCTATACTCCAATGAAAAATGCTCTCTACCCCGGCTATGCCCTAGTATAAATTAGTGTATCTGAGTCAACAACTGCTAAGGAAGACCATGTCTAGTGTAGGTCAACAAATCAATCAATCTCTACTTCTAGTGCCAAAAAATGGAAACATCTCAACATAATCCATACGAATCAGAATCCCCGTGCTCTATGAGTGTGAATGAAGTGACTATGTCATAGTATAAACCATCTGAAGTGACTATGCTCCAAGATAAACCAAAGTCCATCGTCAATGAGAGAGCTATGTCTCAACATGTACAATCTATGAAGCAACTGTGTCTGAAAATAAACCATCATCTCAAAAATCAACCATCAATGAGTGGAGTGTGTCCTAATGTAGAATATCAAGTAAAGTGACTGTATCTCCAATAAAAGTACCCTCTGAAATGGCTATACTCCAGTGTAGGGTCATCCCACAACTCCTAATCCATTATAATCCAAGTGAAGAAAGAACTGACTATGCCTCAGTGCAAGGCATCATCCTGAAAGAAAATGTCATCGATGAGCGGGATATGCCCCCAGTGTAGATCACATCACTTCTGAAATCCATCACTGATAAGAGGGGTATGCCCTAGTGTAAATCATATCATAGTTCCTCATCCATCATGCTCTTAGAAATCATCTCTAACCAATCTCTAGTATTGCCTATGTGTGAGCTGTCAAACATAATGTGAAGTCATGGCCTCAAGGTGGTCTTAAGACATGGGACGTAACATAAGCTAAGGTCATAGGGTGAAAGAAATGAAAGGAAACTAAGCTCAAAGATCCCAATGATATAATCTCCATACCCCTCATGCATGAGATGCAATGTGTAGAAAACGTCACGAGTCGCGGACCTAGGGGTTACCACACGAAAAGTGATGATAAAGGAATGGACATATCGAATAATCAAGAATAAAGTGTGGATACTAAACCCAAGTCAAACATTATGCAGGATGAGAAAAGAAAGAAATCCGATAAGGTAGAGTGAAATGGAGGAATAAAATAAATATAGAAGAAGGTGAAGAGATAAAAAAGTGAGTGATGGTCAACATGCATTAAAGCATAGAGATAAGTCACATAAAAATGGATGTAATGATGAATAGAGCAAATATCCAGAAATCCTAAAGAAAGGTCGGCTTGCATCTCTCACAAAAATCGAATGGACGACTCATACTCTTACCCAAAATATATACCAAGATAGAATCTCATAAAGAAGCCCTCATACGAACTCTCTTTAACACATAAACTCAATGAAGCAAACTGGTGTGTCCATACGTATGCCCAATGGAAAATGATACAATGAAGAATGCACTATTTTTTTTTTGTGTTTTTGTTTGTTTGTTTATTTTTTTTTTGTTTGCGCATACTCTGATCAATAATGAATGACTTCCCATGAAAATATATACCAAAATGATCAAACCCCCTCCACATATAGATGTAACATGAATCCTCACTAACAAGACAATATCTCAAACTGAGATCTTTGAACCACTACCCATGGGATGAACGGAGGGAAAGAACATGGCAATCCTCCATATAGTGATGTGTGAAAACCATCACTCAAAGTGAAACAAGGATATCACAAGTGGTGATATGTGATGCCGGAAAAAGTGATGAGATGATGTCAAAGTGGAAAATATCACAATGAAGAGTGAGAGATGAGACCTGAACATGTATGTCAGGTCTAGATTTCATGACGTATCTAGTCAAAGCATGAAAGCACTATAAGGTCCCCAACCCAATGTAATAGGTAAATGAGGTGATATAAGAAAAGGCTATGGTGCTCGTGTGAGGCTCAATAGGCTAGCAACGGGTAACTCTATATATAAGGGTGATAGGGTAAATGGGCTCATGAAATGATGGCCACCCATCATTTGACCATAACCTCGAACATCGTGTTTTTAAGATCTCACATGGTCAAACTAAAAACTGGCATCCATCAAACACAACCCACTGATGCTTTGTGATAATCATCAAAGCCCTTTGACAATCACCTCACTCTATCATCATAAGCCACTCACCATCGTCTCATAAGATCACAATCTCTAGTCGTCCCGACTCTCTGAAGTCATGTGCAATGGCTCAGATCTGGATGCTCCATGATAACTCCTCTGTCTCAACAATATCATCAAGCAATCAAACCACTCTCTCATCATGATCCATCTATCATCATGCAAAGCCCACCTCAGGTTTAACCATCTCAGACTCTACTTGGTCAGATCAAGGAAATGATGGAAAGAATAGGCAATGGTACTGTAGTGTGCTAAGGTGAACAAGGGTAGTAAAGTCGTATAATGGTCCCAATGGGTGGTATCATGTCAGGCTCAAAATGGGTAGGTCATCAAGTCCACAAAGTCAGGGTATGGATATGGATATGGATATAGTGCTACTCTAATCAAAAGATGAAATGGGTCACAGTCTCGAACTCTTTAGGTCGATCTCCTAATCCTAGGTCAATAGGCTCAATATCCTCCATGATAGGTCAAGCCAAAGTGATCATGATGTATAAGTGAAAAGAAGTCTCATATCAAAAGCATAACGCACATCAACACAATATATGTAAAGCATACTCATGAGAAAGAGAAGAACACATACTCAAAATAAAAATATCATATCACTAAATGAACCAATGAGTACACCATGTGTGAAATGATAAAGGAATACAAACGATGGGACTCTCAACATGAACCATAAACCACGACTCAACCAAAATCGAACCCAACAAGGCAAAAATGACTCTAATGAACTAAAAACTAGACTCAACAAAGTGAAAATGACTTTGATGACGACTATAATCAAAATGAAAAGTGCTCTGAGCTGAACTGCTGCAAAGTGATGTACCCATGTCGACTGGACCAAGTCCTCAACCTAGAATATCTCAAAATACCATATGACCATCAATACCATCAATATCCAAATTAATCTACTGAAGACTAGGAGAAGGAAGAATTGCATGTGTAGAATGTGTAGGCAGGGGATTGGTGGTCACACTTGGCTTAAACAAGTTGACCAACCCTAAATCAATCAAGTCCTATATCGCATGATGGAGTGCCGCACAACGCTTAGTATCAAGCCCCTGAATCTGATGATATAAGAAATGCTCATGTAAGTGGAAATGAGAAGGAATAGGACATGGAAAAGGGCGTGGTGCCAAAGGAACAATCAAACCAACATCTATGAGCTTCTCAAAAGCTTTAGTCAAAGTCATGCCTTATGGAGTGAACTGTCTCGTGGGCCTCTGTGCATATGGTCTAGGTGGCGGGAGAGTAGTGGCTCTCGAATGTGGTAGTCATGGCTGCATGCTAATCTGAGCAATGTAAGGCTGTTGAACATAAACCAGATGATACGAATACTGTGGATGAGAGAAATGAGTTCTGACTGTAGGAGACCTGTAAGGTGAGTGATGTGCGAGCCTCTAATGCTGATAGCTAATAGCGCCAACCTCTCTATATCTACTAGATGATCCAACCGACCTCTTCCCCTTACTGTTAGGGAAAGGAGCAATATCTATCCATAATCCTTGAGCAATGACCTCCTCAACACTGAAAGCTGCATGAACTAGACTCTTAAGATCCTGAAATGGAGTGCCCACAAGACGCTTAGCAAACCTCGACTGTAGGTTCTGAAGAACCATATCAATCTGATCCTGCTCCTTAGGCCAATCTATCATACCAACCATCTTTGCCCTCAAACGACTGACTAATGAAGAAATAGACTCATCTGGCCTTTGTCTGGTGGCCTTCAACTCTCGTCTAAATACATCAATATTAGCATTGAAAGCAAACTAAGTCAAGAACTCATGAGCCACATCCTTCTAGGTGCGAAGTCTCGAAAGCTCAACCGAGGCAAACCATCTCTAAGCCGCCTCACTAAGAGACATAGGAAAGAGGGCCACCAACTGTGCATCATCTATCTCGTGTGCTCTCATGACCGTGCTATATAGTCTCAAGTGGATCTTGGGACAACCAATCCTACTATAACGCTCAATGTCTGGCATGCGAAACTTAGCAGGCAAGCTAGCCGTTGGTATGCCATCCCTATCATCCCAAGTCAACCTCCTTCCTACAATCCGATCTGTCTCATCCTAGACTCAAGCCTCTCAACCTTGGCCTCCTGCTTAGTCAATCTAGTATTGTCAGTAATATTAACAATGAGAGGTGGTATTGTGATAGTAGGTGGTGGAGTGGTCTCATAATGATCTGCCAGATGGAATGGAATACCAAGTGAAGCCCCAGGTGGAAGAGCATGTGTTGTTTGAGATGCATGAGAAACTGTCTATTCAGTGACCATGCCAACTAGATGAGGATCTTGGCGAGAACTCTCTATCTGATCCAAGCGTTTACTGATTCCTACCATGAACTCCTGGATAGAAGAAAGTGTAGAAGTGATTACTACTCAAAAAGTGCTATTTCGTAGCTTGTAATTAACTCTTTTAACCACTTTTGAGTAGTAGTTATTGCCTTTTAACCCAATTAACATGTTAAGGACCCTTGCAATCAATTCTAATCAAATTGTGTAAGTTTTGGTGTTTTTGATAGCTTTTTGATCACCAAAGCAATATGAGATTGAGGAGAGTTATTTGGAATCCATGGCAAAGCAATGAAGAGCTCAAATTCATGAAGAACCAAGCTTTGGAGCTCCATAGCCCTTTGCCAAAGTCGTTCAAAGTATGCATGGAAAGAACAAAGGAGAGAAGCAAGGAGAGAGGAAAAACAGAGTGAAGAAAACAGAGGACAACAACTGCAGTTTTCCTTTGCACTTTTGGAGCACTTCCCGAAGTTCATTTTCTACATGCTATATACCATTTCAAAGCTTAGGAAGTCAACAATCCAATGCTTCAAACGGTGCACAATTTGGAGTTGAAATGAGGAAGTTACAGCCGTTGGAAGCCGATCACTCTAAGTTGAAGGAAGATTTTGCAAAGTGCTGCGAAATCACCCTTTTGTTGCGAGATATTTCGCAGCCTTTTTGCACAATGCTTTGGAATTCCTCCTGAAGTTTCACGACGCGATGGAGGCCAAACACCATAAGATGAAAGCTAATTTCGCAGCGGTGTGGAATCAGCCATTTGCTGCGAAATGATTTTGCAACCCTTTTTGTACATCTGCGAAATCTCGCAGACCTCATTTTGCACAGTGCAACGGTCCTGAAGCTTCCCGATAGTTATGCACCGACTCTTTTAGATCTTTTCTTCTGATATTTTTGTGTCTAAATTTCCATTTTCTCCTTGTATTCAGCCACTCATGTAATTCCTTAGCTAGGAAGTATCCAAGGAAGGGTAAATTACCTTCCTATATAAACTCCCTTGCATCCATTGTAAAATATATAATCCATCATATAATATATCATATATAGAATCAACGAACAGAGCACTTGCTCTGTTTTTCATATATATTTTTGTTTTCTCATTCTTTTTCTTTCTAGCCAATCAAACTTTGAGGATTTTTCCTCAGAGGATGAGAGGCTAGGCTCTTCGTCTCTTGGAGCTAAGGTAACCGGGTAAGTTTCCACATGCATAAATTGGAAGTTTTGTTGTTTTAGTGTTTAATGAAAAGAAAGTGTGACCTGTTAATGGTTTTTATCTTTTTAGTTAACTTAAAACGCTTTTAAATCACCTGGGCCAACACTTGGTAAGGCAAGTGATCTCCGTCCATGGAGATTCACTAGTTTACCTCTTGCGAGCCTCTGGGAGGTGACTTGAAGGTAGGATTTTCTAGAATAGCCAACACTTGGTAAGCTTTTGGACTCCAAGGAGACATCTATTAGTTATCTCTTGCGAGCTTTTGACGGGTAATCCAAGGTTAAAGATCACCTTGAATGGCAAGTGCTAGGTGAGAGGTATGAGTCATTGCAAGGTGCATTAGTGAGAGGGATTTAGTGTTTGAACCCATTAATGGGAAGCATCTGTATAACACCGGTTGGAGAAAGAACTATATGTTAATTCTCTAATGCGAGGAAAAGAAACAAGTGACCGGAACTCTCATTTTTGTATGAGGAATCTGAGCCTAGTGATATGAAACTCCAAGAAACACTTTTCTTTGTAAGTAAAATCAGTTGCTATTTTTGGTTAGCTTAAAACCAATCCTTTTTCAAACATCTTTATGTTTTCTTTTAAAGCTAACCTTGAATTGAAAAGGCACCAATTCAGCTTTGAATTAATATCATTTGTGAAGTGAAAACCCATCCCAATGAACGATCCTAGAGCCACTATGCTATAGTAGCTTTGTCTTTGCTACCCTAGTATATGGTGTAATAGGTAATAAATTTTGTTGATTAATCCCTCAATCAAGGAGCACCAGCTGGACACGAATCAGCTGAGACACCAATTAGGCATGAATCAAGAAGTTAGCTCGTTTGACATCTCAATTGAACTATCTGAACTCTGATGTGAATTTGCTATGATCAATCGACCCTTAACTCTCTTTCAAGAAGGTGACTCTAGACTCAACCAACTCCTAAACTGACTCCCTACAATGCAAACAAAATGGATGAAGGATACTAGATAGAACCCTAAAAGACAACCGTACAACATGCAAGTACATGGTCCTGGGGTGGCAATCCGAAAGCTGGATGTATGATGAGAACTCTGGAGTCATAAAGGTGTCCACTATGAGATGGCTACAAATGTGACTAGAGAATTCTTATCAATAATCCAAGATGAAAAAGTTGTGAGAAACACACTATCATGAGATTGATACTCCATCTATAACCACATATCCTTAACTCAACCTTCAACTCGAGCTTCAAAAAGAGAAAAAATGATAAGGTGGTCAAGATGAATCTCTCAAAAAAAGCGTGAATGTAAAAACGTGCCTTTCACCTTTCTGTAATAAAAATATGAGCATCAAGTCAAAAATTGAATCAAGGATCAAATGAAGAATGAGGTACTAAGCACGTGATAGGTGCAAAGTGTAAAAAAATTATCATGATCAATGAACATATCCCAAAACATCAAGTAAGTGACGACAAAGAGAAAGGATCTGCCAAGCCAAGAAAGGAATACGAAAGCCCTAAGGAGAAAACATGTTAAACTCATCAAATGAAAAAATAATCTTAGGCGACATGACAAAAGGTGATCTAACCGATACTCAAACTTATACTGATCTTTGAGCACTCTTAACTGGAAACCAAAAAAAAAAAACATTGGATCAAAATGGTGACTAAAGCGGCTCTGAAGGCTTTCAGATGCACCCACGTGTGAGGAAGGAATCCTAATAAAAGGATTTAAGCTCATCTTACAAGGTCAAGGTGACCTTAAAAGGAGGGTGGACTTTAAAAGATCCCTAGTCGAAGTGATCATACCATCCGGTGGTACGCAACCCTCTGCATGCCTTCAAAGAGATGGGACGTTTCCATGCAAGGTAGTCATCACCTCCACACATGCATTGCCTCGACATCCCAAAGGGTTTCTTATGATGAAAGCTTTCACAACTCTCAACACTCAGTGGTAATCTAAGGTGCACAGTGAACGGTGTAGGTGCATCCGAAAATCCTATGAAACTAAAAGAAAACACATTGGCCACACAAATATCTCGAAACCTAGCTTCGGGCTATACAGGTCTTCAAAGGTCGGACTCCAATCAGCATCAATGTGTCAGACAAGTCCAGAATGCTCCCAAACATAGATATAGCCCATCACTAAACCCTACTCCTAACCTCTAGCTTGGTTAGAGAAACAAACACACACAAGGCCTCACATTTGCAAAAGTAAAAGCTGAAATGAAGGAAATGACCAAAACCAGAGGGTTGGAGGTAAGGGGATAGGTGTGTGACCCACATAGACAAGCAACATGCAATCACACAAAAGAAGAGTAGTCATGCAACAGACAGTCATGCAAAACACATGTATATCATCCAAATCTATGCACAAGCTAAGCAAGAAATATGATAATTGAGATGAATATCTAGTAAGGATAGCATACTCCAAGATGATCAAGATAATATATAAGCAAGAGAGCCAACACTAGGATAAATAAGACATACAACAATGTGAACATACATGTCAAAGTGAGCAAGATAATCATGGCAAGAGCAGCTTCGATGCACTAAGACAAGCAAGATAATCACTCAATATCATCAGCATGTCAATGTCGCTAATGGATATAGCAATCAAGCATAGAAAATCACCACATCAAAATCCTCAAAGTGCTATGATCACTAAAGCATAGAAAAACACAAAGTGAAGGTATCCATCAACTAACTAATCAAACGCCACATTTGCCTCAACTTAAGTTCAAGTTTGACCCTCAAAACGTCCTTAGTGGAATCACCATTTTGTGGACCCCGTATTTTTGCTCAATGCGTTCCCATTCAATGGCTCAACTCGCTTTTCATTTATTTGGTGAAAATATGATTTTTATAAAAGACTTGAAGTCGCCACTTATTTTCGTTTTATTTTTAAAGGAAAAACAAAATAAGAAAAAAAAACCCTAAGTGTGACTCTTTATTTGAAAAAGCAGGTCTTTGAAAAATCGAGTTAGGTCCGGGGGTCAGGTTACTTATTGTGAAGGTACGATAGTAAGCCATAACACCCCTTTAAATCCCTAAAAATGGGTTTCTACTAAGTAAGGTGAAGCAAGCATGACAATTAACTAGGAAGTCAATAAATACCAATGAAATTATCAAATAATAAAATGAAACATGTATGAGAATAAGCAAAGCGAGAGTGCGATCATACCTTAGCAGCAAATAATAGTGCGCTATCATGGAAACAAGGTTAGCTCAAGCATAAAATTATCACATGTATGTCAAAGATCAGGACAACAATCAAGCAATATTCATTAAGTATAGCAGTTGACAGTCAAAAGAGAAAACTCATACGTAGGGCTCCCACCAAAGCCTAATTTATTTTGCATGAATTAATCCCACAAATTCCATTGTTTTGGAATTATGAGAATTGTCTTCATGCTTATTAAAAATCAAGGAAAACATGAAAATCATTTTAAAATCAAAGAAAATTTGTGAAAGTACTTACTTGAAAGGAAATGTAACAAGTTTATTTAAAACGGGATTTTTAGTGACTTAAAACCCTAATGAAAGATGAAAAGTGGTAGAATTAAAAAAAAATTGAAAATTGAAGTGAAATTAAAATTATTTGAAAAACTGGAATTTGAATATTGAAATCTCGAAAATTATTTGAAAATTGGAGTTTTGAAAATTAAATTTAAGAATTGGAATTTTGGAAATTAAATTTGAAAGAAATTGGAATTTTGAAAATTATTTGAGAATGAAACTTTTAACATTAAATTTGAAAGTTGGAGTTTTGGAAAATTATTTGAAATGGAATTTTGAAAGTTAAATTTAAGAATTTGAATTTTGGAAATTAAATTTGAAAGAAATTGGAATTTTAAAAATTATTTGAGAGTTAGAGTTTTGAAAAATAAATTTAAGAATTGGAATCTTTAAAAAAATTAAATTTGGAAATTGGAACTTTGGAAAATTATTTGGAAAATGGAAATTTTGAAAATTAAATTTGAAAATAATTAAAGTTTGGGAAGTTAAAGTTTTGAAAATTAAACTTAAAAATTGGAGTTTTGAAAAATTAAATTAAAATTGGAGTTTTGGAAAATTATCTTAAGATTAAAATTTTGAAAATTAAATTTTTGGCATGAAAAGTTGAAGAAAAATAAGAAAATAATAAAACAAAAGAAATATGGCCTTAGCATCATTGGCCAAACGTGTACAGGCATATCCTTCAGGAATAAACAAATAATAAAAAAATACCATAAACCTATTTTCCATACCTTTTACCACCATAGCCATCATATCCCATACCACTATTGGTAGGACCATATCCATAGCCAGATGCACTGTACCCAGAAGAACCATAAGGTGGAAAACCACCTCATCCTCCACCACCCATGGAACAATTCCCTCACCAGGGTTGGCATATTTAGGAAGGGCCTGCTTAACTTCCAATTACTTACCATTCAAATCAGGAAAAGTTTTGTATAAAACCCCATTAACTGCATTTTCTGTGTCAAAGGAAACGAATCCAAACCCACGAGGCCGCAGGATACTCTGGTCATACATTACTACTACATCGGTCACATGACCAAAAGCTTCAAAATATTGACGAAATCCTTCTTCAGTCAAGGCAAGAGACAACCCTCCAACAAATATTTTCTTGGTCTCGAGATTTCCACCACCTCCAAAGTTCCTTGCAAAATTAAAATTTCTAGCTCTGGAGGAGGTTTGTTGTTCATCTCTCTCTTAAACATAACGTTATCTCTCTGAAAAAATAAAATGAGAGATTTGGATTTGGGAGGGGTGGGTGTAAGGGTTGTTAATGGTGGGTATGGTTGATATGAGGATGTGGACATGATGATAGGTATGGTGGGTATGGTGTGTATGAAGGGTGGCTAAGGATGCATGATTCTCGTGCAGAAGCCAACATAGTTGGGGCATATATCTGTGTATAAGAGTTCTACAGTCCCTCCATTTCCGGCTGGAAACATGGTAAAGACTTCAAGGCTCCGACAGTCCCGGAACTAAGATAGACGATCTTTGAGGATCTCTACAATCTTTGAGGGTTCTAAACTTATAAAACCACATGCTTGAGCTATTCTTTAAATTGGAACTCTCAGATGGTGGTACACAGACCAATGCATTTCCACAACTAGATAAATAGGAGCAAAAAAAAAAGTATGAAGAAAGAAAATTGCTAAAAACAAAGCAAGAACGAGAGACCTGAAGATTTATTAGGCAAAAACTCGTTTTATGAGTGATAAATGGGCTGAAAACTAGTGGGACAAACTAAAAGCAACAACATGACTATCAAAACACCAAACCCAAAGATGAATTCGACTATTTACAGAGGAAAATCAAGAATACAAAAAGGGACCAAAACAGAGCATTACATGCAAACAATGAGATTCAACCAAAATAACCAAAAAAACTTTTGATATCCAAGTTGAACAACAAAACAATGCTCATAGGCCAACAAAAAATAAAAAATAAAATAGAATCTTAAGAAAAATGAGAAAATATCAAGCTCATAGTGACCTTACCTGGAAGTTCACAACAAAAATCCTTTTATTCCTTCTCTCCTCTGCTCCTAAATCACCTTGCTAATGCCTCGTTTTTCAGCTATCCTTCTCCTCAGTTGTTGTCCCTCCAATGCCCTCTCATAGCTTGCCCCCAAGCTATCTTCCCAAGATCTCCTTCTCCAGCAACAACCCCGCTTTTCCATAACCGTTTCAAAATATTCCCATGGCAACGTGTCACTCTCTGATTGCTTACAGAAAAAGCCATTGCTCCCCCCAACCACTCTCTTATATCGTCTGCCAAAAAAAAAACCCTCAAAAGTTGTCCAAATATGGTCCCAAAATAAATAAAAAAACCTAGACCAAAATAAGGGTTTACACACATACATGATAAATAGAATTCCCTCATGAGTGTTAGACAACAAAAACCCTATAAAGATACTTAAGAGTTTTTATCTACTCTTCAGAACTCAAATGGGCTAACTCCTAAGGTATTTGGGTGCACTGCATTTGTTCATGTTCATGGCCAACGTAGAGATAAGCTAGACCCCTGAGCCATAAAATGTGTCTTCCTTGGTTACTCATTCAGTAAAAAAGGATACAAGTGTTACAATTCCTCAGCCAAAAATTTTTACATCTCTATAGATGTCACCTTCACAAAAAATAAATATTTTTTTCCCCAAGTCCTCTCTTCAGGGGAAGATTTCAATGATGGAAGATAGTCCTTATGAGTCATTTGAACTTCTCGACCTTCCTCATGTCTCAACCCATGGTGATGAAGAACCTGAGTCATCCGAGCCAATCACATCTGAGTCACCCAATTTTACCACTGAACCCGTGTCATCCCCTGTTCCAGCCAGTGTCACTCCTTGCAATTTTCCACAGTTTCCTAAGGTGTATTCAAGGGAAAAGGCCATTCTAGATCAAAAACAGGTCTAAGAATCTAACTCAGACCTTGGGAATGAAATCTCAGTAAGATCATACCCACCTTTACATACACAACCAAGTGAAACTTCCACTGACTCAACAGACAACCTAGACCTAGACTTTCCCATTGCTATAAAAAAAGGTACAAAGAATGCACTAATTGACCACTCTATCCACTATCACACTATGTGTCTCTTAAGCACCTATCACCAACCCACAAGAATTTCATTGTGAGTCTAAACACCACTATCGTCCCTAACACTATTTCTGAGGCATTGACAAAAAGGGAATGGAAGGACACTATGAGAGAGAAGATGAGTGCATTAGAAGAGAAAAAACATGGGAGATTGTTGAAAGACCGAAAGGGAAAACATTATTGATTGCAAGTGGATTTTCACACTGAAATATAAGGCTGATGGATCTCTTGAGAGACATAAAGCGAGATTGATAGCCAAAGGGTACACTCAAACTTAGGGAGTTGATTATCAGGAAACTTTTGCTCCAATTGCAAAAATGAATATTGTAAGAATCCTACTATCACTAGCTGCCCACTACAATTGGCAACTCCTACAGTATGATGTTAAGAATGCTTTTCTTCATGGTGATTTAGATGAAGAGATTTACATGAACATTCTACTGGGATTTAAGGGAAACACAAGTAACAGGTGTGCAAGTTGAAAAAGGCCCTTTATGGGCTAAAACAATCTCCTAGTGCTTGGTTTGGGAGATTTTCAAAAGTCATGAAAGAGTCTGGGTAAAACAAAGCCAAAGTGACCACACTCTCTTCATTAAGCACTCGGCTACAGGGGGAGTAACTGCTTTTCTAGTCCATGTTGACGACATCATAGTGATTGAAAATGATGAGAGAGAAAAGCATGAAGTGAAGCAAAGATTAGCAACAGAGTTTGAGATAAAGAAACTAGGGAAACTGAAGTACTTCCTCGATATTGAGGTGGCATATTCCACACAAGGGATTTTCATATCTCAACAAAAGTATGTGACTAATTTATTGGCAGAAATAGGGAAGATTGAGTGTAAACCAGTCTCTACCCCAATGGATCCAAACCACAAGTTGGGAGAAGCTAAAGAAGAACTAGTGGTGGATAAAAGAATGTACTAGAGGCTGGTTGGTAGGCTCATATACTTTGCTCACACTCAACCAGATATCACCTACTCGATGAGCGTGATTAGTCAATTCATGCATGATCCAAGAGAACCTCATCTTCAAGTTGCTTACAGGGTGCTGCATTACTTAAAAGGCAACCCCAGGAAAGGAATTTTGTTCAAGAAGAACAATACTCTTGCTCTAGAAGCATACACCAACGCTGATTATGCAAGTTCCCTAGTGGATTGAAGATCAACTACATGGTATTGTACTTTTCTTGGAGGAAATATGTTAACATAGAGAAGTAAAAAGCAGAATGCGGTAGCAAGGTTGTCTGCAGAATCAGAGTTTAGGGCCATTGTTCAAGGGTTGTGTGAACTACTTTGGCTGAAGATTATTCTAGATGATTTGAGAATCAAGTGGAATGGTCCTATGAAGCTCTATTGTGATAGCAAGTCAGCTATCAATGTTGCTCATAACTCTATACAACACGATAGGACAAAACATATTGAGATTGATAGGCATTTCATCAAAGAAAAATTAGAAGAAGAAGTAGTGTGTATGTCCTATGTTCCATCAGAACATCAATTAGTTGATATCCTAACAAAAGGGTTGAATAGTTCAATGTTTCACAATCTTGTATTTAAGCTGGGAATGGAAGACATCTATTCTTCAGCTTGAGGGGGAGTGTCGAGCTGTAAATAGGCTGTAATTGAGCTGTAAATAGGATAAGAGAATTATTTTAAAATCCCTTAAATTGAAGGATTTAGTTAGATAGTTTTCTGATTTAGGAATAAGTTAATTTCCTATTTCTTCTCTTGTAGTATCCTCTATAAACTGTGTGTATAGTCGATTTAATATTCAAAACTTATTATTTTTCATCCCATATTTCATGACACTCTCCATCTTTTCCTTTAGTATTTTAACCGAACCAATAGTGAAATAACATATTAATAAACTCTGAAGCCATAAGAATATTTTAACAATTCCATAAATATTTTTCTAACTGTGTTTATTGTATGTTATGTGTTATATGCATAGGGTGTAAAAATATCCCTCTCCAAAATTCCACTATGGAAGGCAAGTCACAAGAAACTACTTGACCGAATGCATCATCCGAGTTAGGAGATGGTACTCTAACAAGATCTCTCAATGTAACTTCGCATTACCATTACCATTACCATTATCATCAATGAAGTCTCCAATTAAGAAACCATATCCTAGACTTTCATCACAAATCCATATGTTCAGGAGGGTTTTGCTTTTCCCTCAAGTTCAAAGCCACACAATCTCCCCTTGGATGGTTTTGAAGCTAACCATATAAAATTGGGGTTGAACAGTGTGAGACTAAAACTAAAATGTTCCACAATGTGGAGTGGATACTCAATGTAGGAAGATAATCTTGGTTGCAATGATCTTGATCAAAAGGTATGCTCATGGATAAAGGGGTTTGTTCCTCTATAAAGTCTTTTAGGTGTACCAGTATCATTTCCAGAATAACCAGTTTGTAAGGCTATAATGTCTGAGCTTAGTTAAATTTTCTCCTAAGTATGCAAGTATGCAAATTATTTCTTGCATTGCTTATAACAGGGCCCTGGTGCATCCAATAGTAACAGAAGTGTTTACAAACTATAGATGTTCCTTCAGGGTACCTAAAAGTGAGAATGTGAAATGGATTTCATATCAATGGCTTAGTTATAACCTATCATAGCTGGTAAGAGACATCAAGAACTTGTGTTTTCAGTCTTTTATATATGTAGATCCTCTCAAATAATGTATTGGCGCTACTACTCATGACAACAGAAAGTATGAATGTGTAGATCAATGCTTATCCAAGTATAATATTGATGTAACTTAATGCAGATGGATTCAATGGATTAACAAAACGACAGAAGCTAAATAGTAATCCAGTTTGGCATTAACCTCGGTTGTCAATTTTAGTCAAAGAAAGTCACAATTTTTTTTTTTTTTTTTTTTTTTTACCAAAATAGTGCATATCAATGCTTAAAAGAGAATGTTTGATAAAACTCAATACTTTTTACTTATGACTTTAAGTTAAATTGTTCTTAAGTTGTTACATTAAAATTTATTACTTATTTTTTTTACTTAAGTAGTAAGGTTGTTTGGTAAATTTAATTTAAGAGTTATTTCAAGTCATCAAATTAACATATTTGTTTTCTTTAATTTTAAAATATTTTTTAAAAATTTTAAATAAAAATTATTTTTAAAAATAATATGTATTAGAAAATTGGAGTAGGGATGAAATGAAATTTTGTTTCTTTTGGAATAAAAAATAATTCCATTCATATCCACACTTGAGTTATATAAGAAAAGGAATGGGATGCTCATTCCATGTCCCAAACATGGCCTTAACTCTATAAATCTAGGGGGAAAAAACTCTAAGAGAAAAACAATTATATAAATACTAGCAAAAAGAGTTTTGTTGATAAACTTAAGAAGAACTCACAAACTAATGAATTACTATAAGATGATTGATATAAAAATAAATTATTATAAGAAGAAAGTTAACTCAAGACAAGTCTTTCAAAATTATGCAAATTTTTTTAAATACATTTGATACTATAATTTTTTCTTCAAATGGAAACTACTTACATTTCCTTCTACTTAAAAAAAAAAAAAAATTGAAGTGTATCTCATATATATAACCTTAATAATATTTTTAAACATATTGTTAATTTTAAATATTTTTAATGATGCAATTATTTAGTATAAATTTATAATATTTTAAAAATTAATTATAATATAAAGAAGTATTAAGACTAAAATAATAGAGGGTATTTTTGCACTTACTATTGCTAAATAAATACTATAAGTTAAGAATTTGAGTAATTTATTTTAAAAAGTTAGTTATTAATTTGAAGATCAATTTTATATTTTTATAGGAAGAGTATTTATTATTGAATATTGATTGTTATGATTTTATCCATTTACATATTTTATTTCTTTATGCAAATCTTGAAGGTGATCTATGTAATAAGGTACGAATAATGTGACTTGGGCATGAAAAAAGTAACCTAGCTATGAAAATATGATCTAATTATTAATGTATGAAAAAGATAATCTAAGTATTAATGTTTGAATAATGTGATGTAGGTATAAATAATGTGACCTAGGTATTCAGATATAAAAAAATTAACCTAGGTGTTAAGGTACAAAAGATGTTACTAGCTACTAAGATACGAATAAAATGATTTAGGTACTAAGATACAAAAAGGTGACTGGTTATTAATGTACAAAAATTGTGATCCACATACTAAAAAAAGTGACCTAATTATTAAGGTACAAAAATGTGACCTTATACTAAATTACAAATAATATATTAGGTATGAATAATATAACCTACTATGAAACCAAGGTTTGGTTAATCTTGATTTTGATGATAACAAAACAAGGTTTAGAACTAATGATCATATTTCAAGTGTGATTAGGCAAGACGACTTCCAAAGTGGCAATCCAAAGACAAATCAAGCCAAGGAGAAATCATGAAGAAGAAGGCCACCTCAAAGAGAAGAGTTTTTCAAGACCAAAGCTTCTTAAGATCTCTTTGTAAGGTTGTTGGTGCACTAGGACTTTCATGCATTTCATTCTTTATTTATGCACCAAAATCATCCAAGAGTAATATTGTTTTAAATATCTTAAGAATTGGATGATTTCATGTTTTCAACTAAAACTTTGTGTTAAAATGATTTTCAAACTTGTGTTAAAAGGTTTTAAGTTGAAAAAGGTTGAGTGTTGAGCCAAAAAAATGGCTCAACCGGTTGAAGGAGGCCAAAAAGTTTATCTCTTTCCCAGTGGCCTTCTCTTCCCGGTCAAGGTTGAACCTCAACCGGTTGAGGTCCAGTTGAGGCCCGGTTGAGGCCCAACGGTCACTTTTTCTAACGGCTAGTCAACCTGTCGACCCCTATCTCGACCGGTCGAACCCCCAACGGCTAGTTTGACTTTTTTCTTCTATAAAAAGGCTCCAATCTTCATTGTTTCATGAGCTTAACCTTCCCAAATCATTCTTGAATATATTTGAGCCTTGGAAGAGTGTTTTTTAGTGCACCATTGTTTCATAACTTGCATATCTTTAGTGCACCATTCAATCCTAGTTTTTCTTGTATCTTTGAGCCTAAAGTTCTATTACTAGGATTTTTGTGAGATCAATCTTTGTATATCTTTGAGAGGAATTTTCTCAAGTGAGGGGTATCACTTGAGAGGTTGTTCAAGAGTGGGATAACTCTTGAGAAGTGTAAAGGGTGCTTGGAGCCAAAAGTCCAAGAGGGTGAATTAGAACCATAATCCAATTGTAAAGGGATTGGAAGCTTGGTTGAAGCTTTAAAATAGTGGAACCCTCACTCGGTTAGGAGGTTGAGGAGAGTGGATGTAGGCAAGGAAGTGCCGAACTACTATAAACTCTCATGTTTGCACTCTCTCTTCCCTAACTCTTTTAAATTATATGAAATTGTGTTTATTTTGTTTATTATATATTTGCATATAATTGTTTCTTATTTTTGCATAGTTTAAATTTGTGAAAAAGAGACCATCACCCTATTTAACCCCCCCCCCCCTTTTAAGGTGATTACCATAGTTTGGATTAACCTCAAATTCCTAACACCTACTTACAAAGAATGTGACTTAAATAATTAAGGTACGATAAAAATATGATGTAACTATAAAAACACAAATAATGTGACCAACATAATATGATTTAGACCAAGGTATAAAAAGGGTGAGTTAGGTACTAAAATACCAATAATGTGACCGTGGTACAATTATAAGGTATGAAAAAGTAACTTAAGTACTAATATGAGAAAAATGTGATTTATATGAAGAATATGGCCTGGGTATTAAAAGTAACCTAGGTACGAAAAATTGATCAAGATATGAAAAATGTTGTCAAAATATTAAAAGGCAAAAAAATGTGATTTAGATAGGAAGGATGTGATCAAGGTACAAAAAATGTAACCAAAGCATAAAATATGTGAAAATATAGTCTAAGTGCAAAAAATTTAACTAAGGTATAATAAAAGATGTGACCACGGTGGGAAGAATGTGACTAAGATATTAAAGTACAAAAAATGTGACCAAGATGCTAAAATATGAAAAAAAAATAATAATAATAACCAATTTAGGTTCAAAAAATGTAACTTAGGTATAAAAATTATGATCAAGGTATAAAAAATGTCATTAAAGTACATAACAAATGTAAATAAGGTACAAAAAAAATGCAACAATAGTAATTAATTTACAATTTTTTAACTTTTTATTTTCCTCCTCTATGCTAGAATCTATTAAATTTTGATAAGTGATAAATAAAATATATTTAATTAATTTTTATCAAATTGATTTATTTATCAAGTTATAAAATTATATAAAAAATCTCTTCAAAAGTAATAAATGTCGATTAAAAAAGAGGTGTATGTTATAAAATATGATAATTTATCAAATTGTGTATAGATAATTATCCATATTAATGTAAAACTTTTGGGAAAATTGTGTTTTGTACCCAGTTTGACCCAAAAATTAAGATTTGGCTCATAAAAGTTGCATAATTGATGAAAATGATATAAAATGTGAAGAGACCAATATAACATTCAAAACTATTTTGAGTATTTTCTACCACAATATTTGACAAACTTTTTTTATCTTAATTTTTAATTTTTTTTATAATTATTCTAAAATTTTATTATTTTTAGAAAAATAATTTTTTTTAAAAATATATTCTAAAAATATATCATTTAAAAAAAAATAATTTTGACATATTTTTAGTTATTTTTTATATACATAATTTTAAATATATATATTTTTCAAGATGTTTGATTTTTAAATAATAATAATTTATTTTTATTTTTTTTTTGAAAAGAGTGTATTTTTTTTCCAAATCATTAAATTAAATTGAATTTTATTGAGGTTTACAAAAGAAATAAAATTTAAATTAATATTTTTTTACTCTTTTTTTTTTCATAGTCAATAGAGGTCATTTGTGGAAAGATAAAAAATTCATATCCTTCTTCTCAATTTTCACACTTCCTCTAGGTTTTCGACTTAAATAGTAAACTTATATGGACCAAAACTTAATTTTTGAGTCCAATTAAGTCCAAAACACAATTCTCTCAAAACTTTTTGTGACTCCCTGTAAGGGAAAAGCTTTAATGAAATATTAATCTAATCTTTTTCATAATATTTCTATTTTCTATAAGTTTTCCTATTATTCTCTCATTTTTTTCTTCTTTCCATTCTTTTATTTTATAATACCTTATTAGAAAGAGCATAATAAAAGTGCAATTAGGCCACAGAAGAAGAGTATGAGACTAGGCTATTGGAGAGGAGATCAAAGGCTTCTACATATAACAAATTATAATCATACATAGCTAGAAGCTATGTAATTATTATTTACTGTAAACCCATATAACTAAAAGTTATGCATTATAAATTAAATTTATACATAGTCAAATGCTATGTAATTACTATTTATAATCATAAGTTATGAAAATAAAATACTATTTTTTTTTCTTTCATAATTATTTATTATTATACAATAATTTTTAGATGTTTATTTTGAAAATTGAAAAAAAGAATGATAGAGACATCATCCTAGATCTTCTTTATAGATTCAAATGTTGAATTATGAGATTTGACAAGAAAAATAATTTCTTTTTATATTTAGATTAAAATTTATAGTAATAAAATTAATATTATCAACTTTGTAAATATTTTTACACTCCTATTATTTTTATATTTGAATAGATAAGATTAAATAATAATATTATTATTTATCTTGTGGTGGATATTGAAGATGTTATGTGTTTTGAACAAGTAAAAAAAAAAAATGAATAAAAAAAAGTGGCGGTAGAATGTGGATTGTGGATGGCAAGCCTTTTTGTGCAAAGAAAATTTCCATATTAGGTTTTAAGTATTGAAAATGATGAAATGATGAATTTACATATGAATAAAATAATAAGAGAATAAATTATTTTATAAAAATAAGAACAAAAGAGAAGAGTTTGAATAAGATTGAATTTAGTTTTTAAACCCTACCATATTATTCTTTTATAAAAGGAATTTAATTATAATTAAACTCTTTTTGAATTAATTTTTTTTCTTTTTTTTTCTTTTGCTTGAAGATAAGATATTCTCTAATTTATATTGATAATTAAATTTTATCTTACGTATTTATGTTATTTGGAGAACTTTTATGTCTGGTATGATTTTATGAAATTCATATAACTTGATCTTATGTGAAAAACAATTTATAATTTGAAGTTATGCAATATTTATTTTTATATTTTATTATAACAATATTGTGTGAAATGATTTATGACCAGAGAAGCTATGAAAACAAACATGTAAATATCATTTACATATTTTTAGAATAAAAAATTAATATTTTTCATATGATAAGGTATTCAAATAATTCCATTGAAGTCATACACAATTATTTATTTATTTATTTATAATTATATATCTTTTAGAATATTTTATAGTCTCAAACTATAGAATATATTTGTACAATTTTATGGCTCATAGCCTGAAATTATATAAATTTTATATATTTTCATGATTAGAAGTTATGAAAGAATTATATGAATTTTTCGTTTTTAAATTGAATGATTGAAATTCTTAATTTGCTACTATTGAAATCTAATTTGATTATATCCTCACTCTTATCATTTAACCAATTTTAAAATTGTACATTCTATATTGTGGAAAGTTTATTATTATTTTTTAGTACACATTGTTCTCTCTTCTTTTCTTGTTCCCATTATTTTATTTTGCAAAATAGTAAAGTTTTTCTATTTTCAAGATATTTCTAATTCAAACTTATTTAAAGGGTGTTTGGTAGAACTTAATACTTATTATTTAATGACTTAAATTAACTTTAAGTTAAATTATACTTAAGTTATTAACTTAAAACTTATCACTTAATTCTTCCTTTAGGTATTAAGGTTGTTCGATAAAATTGATTTAAAATTTATTTTAAATCGTCAAATTAACATATTCATTTTTATAAATTATAATTAGAGTAAATGGGATAGACTAACAATGAAGGTTATGAAGTAATAAAAGAGATTGTGAAGATAATTAGAATGAATGAGGATACAAATGTAAAATGAAGATATAAACTTAAAAATAAGGTGACATTTGCTTTTTTTACTTGATTCTAAATAAAATTTCAATATTTAATAGTATTAAGTATTAGGTTGTTTATTTTTATAATATTTTATTTTTATTAAAAATAAAAAAATAAAGAAAAATTAACATGTTAATTTTTCCATTTAGACAAAACTAAATATTTTTTTTATTTAACAAAAAGTTTATAAGGAGTCATAAAAAAAAAGTAGAAAAACAAAAACGTAAAATCTGAAAACAAATTGCTTTTAGCAAAAAACTAAAAAATCAAACTCTCAATTAATTGTTTTTACTTGTTACTTAAAAGTTGTTTTTGAATTTTAATCATACTATTAAATTATTTTACAAAATACACTTAATTTACTTAATGACTTAAATTAAGTTATTAAATTAATTTAAGTTATTAAGTTGATTTATCAAACACCCCCTTAAACTTTTTTTTTTTGCATTTATCTTTTATTTTCTATTTTATCTTTTTTAATACAATATTATAATTTATATTGAAATCATATGATTTTCAATCACAACTTTTTTAATTGACACTTAAAATTTGTTATCTTTGGCGTTATTTTCGATTATATCCTTTACTCGAAAAACACATGAGGGACCATTTAAATAATTTTTAAATTTATAATTTATAATTTTAAGTAGTATATACTCTTTCAAATGGTTATATAAAATAATATATTTAATAATAAGTTTTTCCACGTGTATATTATGTGTCACACACGCCATATCGAAAAGCAACAAACCTGCCAAAACCTATGATATCGGGAAAAGCTGCATTTGAACGGATATGGAGAAATCGACCTTATCACTTTATCACCTATAACATCGAATATTGTGGAACACGAAACTACTAGAAAATCCCCGACTTGTTCATCTCCGATACCCAAAAATGGACTTCCCGAAGCAATTCTGAGACCGCGGCGCCCGCTTCATGATGAATCTCCTTTCTCATTTACTAGCAGTTGGGGGGCTTGTGGGGTTGGTGTTTTTCTGTAAGGCATGGAGAGTTAGAAAGGGAAAGGGGAAGTCAGCCCCAGAACCACCTGGTGCCTGGCCAATAGTAGGTCACCTGCGTCTATTATGTGGCAAAAAGCCATTTTGTCGAGTCCTTGGAGCCATGGCTGATAAGCACGGTCCGGTCTTCATGATCCGCTTTGGAGTGCACCCGACGCTTGTGGTGAGTAGCCGTGAGGCTGTTAAAGAATGCTTCACTACCAACGACAAGGCTTTCGCCTCACGCCCCAGATACAGCTCGGGAAAGCTTTTAGGATACAATAATGCTGGATTTGGATTTGCACCTTATGGGCCTTTTTGGCGTGAGATGCGCAAACTATCCGTCATAGGACTTCTCTCCTATCGTCGCCTTGATGAGTTGAAGCATGTGCTGCTTTCTGAATTGGATTTTTGTACGGGAGATCTCTACTCACTTGGCAGAAAGAGCAACTGGGTGGAACCGATTGAGGTGGAGATGAATAAGTGGCTTGAAGAGCTGCCTTCAATGTAGTCCTAAGGATGGTTGCTGGGAAGAGATATTTTGTTAATGGGGTCCAAGCAAATGAAGAAGCAAGACATGTCATAGCAGGTTTTAGGCAATTCGTACATCTCCTTGAGGCCTGTGTTCCATCTGATGTCCTTCCATTTTTAGAGTGGATCGATTTGGACGGCTATTTGAAGTCTATGAAGCGTGTAGCCGAGCAGTTGGACACTAGTGTACAAGGTTGGGTAGAAGAACATGTTATGAAACTCAAGAGTGACCCCAGCAGCAGGCAGGACTTCATTGATGTGATGCTGTCTATTCTCAAAGACGATTCCGTGTTTGGCCATACACGGGAAACTGTTATCAAGGCAACAGTAGTGGTATATATATATATATATATATATATCTTCTTAATTTATACCCTTTCTTGCAACCTACTCTTCTCTAATACCAAAACCTTTTTGTTTGTTGTTTTTTCCTAAATCTAAAACTGCAGTCTCATTGTGGGAGGGTCGGCGACTACCTTTGCTGCCTCTGCATGTCTCTTGTTTTTATTATTGAACCATAGACATGCTTTGGAGCGTGTTCAAGAAGAGCTAGATGTAAACGTTGGTAGAGAGAGATGGGTAGAAGAATCTGATATTGAAAACCTAGTTTACCTTCAAGCCGTTGTGAAGAAGACCCTCAGGCTGTCTCTGTTGGCGTGAGCTGTCTAATGGGATAAGTATAGAAATCTGATTATGTAAATCCCATACTTCAAGGGATGGCCTTATTTTTTGCCGCAAGATATGTATATGCTAGAATAGGTTTCTTTGCTCTGTATCTATATAGTATTGTATTCAACACACAAGGAAACTGAAGAAATAAAGACTACCTTTTGACATGGTATCAGAGCACGTCCCTAGGACCTCTGCTCAGCCATTGTGACCAGAAAAAAAACTCCGGAAGACCCACCTGGTATCATCTTCAACTTCATCTTCCTGGTCAGATTCCAGCGCTGCTTCCCTCTGATTCCTGCTACCTCACAGTGCTCCAGCCGGTTATCCGTTAATATACAGCAAATCTTGTCAAACTAGAACCGACAGACTCCATGGCGGAATCTAGAGATATAACACAATCTCTCATTCCCCAGACCGATTCCATCCTTAGCGATCTAACTACAAGAATGACCGAGGTCCTGACTAGAGCCCAGACCTCCCCTCAACCTCTGCTTGCTGATTCGTCAACTACTCCGATCGGTATCAAGTTGGAAGGATCCAACTATGCCTTATGGTCCCAGGTTGTCGAGATGTATATCTCTGGCAAGGACAAGCTGGGATATATCAATGGAGATTCTCCTCAGCCTCCAGAAACCGATCCTTCATTTAGGAGATGGCGCACCGAAAACGCCATTGTCAAGGGATGGTTGATCAATTCAATGGACCCTTCCTTGATTGCCAATTTTATCCGATTCCCAACTGCAAAACAGATTTGGGATTCTGCTGCTATAACCTATTTTGATGGGACAGACACGTCTCAAGTCTATGATCTCCGACGTCGGGTTACTCGTATGAAGCAGGCGGGTGGATCCATTGAAAAATACTACAATGACCTTCAAGGGCTGTGGCGAGAAATCGATTTTCGTCATCCTAACCCGATGGAGTGTGCTATTGACATACAGAAATACAATTCCATTCTACAGGAAGATCGAGTTTATACTTTCCTTGATGGACTAGATGACAGATTGGATAAAACTCGGAGTGATGTTCTACAAATCAAACCATTCCCTACGGTGGAACAGACCTATGCATTTGTCCGTAGGGAAGAGAACAGGCAGACCGTGATGATCTCGGGTGCAGATACTCCTCCAGGAGCAGTTATGGCATCCAAAGGGATCAAAGGCAGCCATCACCAGATGCCACCGAAACCTGGAGCTCTTTCCCTAAGCAGCGGGAAATCCAACTCCTCATTCAAAACTAAACCACCATTTGACGGCATGAAGTGTACCCATTGCGGCAACTCTAAACACACCCGTGACACCTGCTTCAAACTGCATGGATATCTAGATTGGTGGAATGACCTTCAAGCACGGAAAAAACGGGAAATCATTGCTAATGATAACCACACTGGGAGAGCTGCTGTGGTTACCTGTGATGCTTCGTTATCCCTCATTCCTCAAGCCGAATCTTCACATGATTCAGGTACTTCGAGTAAGGCATTTCATATCTTTACTCACAAGGATGATGAGGACTGGATTCTCGACTCTGGGGCAACAGACCATATGACATTTGATTCAAAGGATTTCTCTAATACAACTCAGCCGAGACGGAGCTGTGTTGCAAATGCTAATGGGGTCACCTATCCAGTTACAGGGGCTGGAACAGTGACTTTATCTCCTTCCCTTTCATTATCTAATACATTACTTGTACCCTCTCTTTCAAATAGACTGATGTCTGTAAGCCAAGTTACTTCAGATCTTAATTGTGTGGTATTGATGTATTCTACTTTTTGCCTTCTTCAGGATATTCTCACCAAGGAGATAATTAGGCGTGGTACTAAGAGGGGGGGTTATACTACGTGGATGCCTTCAGTTCGGGAAGAGCAAATCACATGCGCCACAAGGTTGGTAACAAGGAAAGGCAGATTTGGTTATGGCATCATCGACTTGGGCATCCATCATTTGGGTATTTGAAGCACTTATTACCTGGGTTATTTTCAAATGTAACACATTTAGATTTTAAATGTGATACTTGTATCTTAGCCAAAAGTCATAGGGCTTCTTATCCCATGAGCATGCATAAAAGTATGTTTCCTTTTGATTTAATACATTCCGATGTTTGGGGACCTTCACTAGTAACTACGTCTTCTGGTCATCGTTGGTTTGTAATATTTGTTGATGACTGCACACGAATGACATGGCTTTACCTCCTAAAACACAAAGATGAAGTATTTTCTATTTTTCAATCATTTCATGCCATGGTTCAGACACAATTCTCTGCAAGAATTAAGATACTTCGTTCTGACAATGGAGGGGAATATGTTAATCAACAATTCCAGACATACTTCAACAACCATGGTATTCTCCATGAAACCTCATGTTCACAAACCCCACAACAGAATGGTATTGCTGAAAGGAAAAATAGGCATATCTTAGAAACTGCCCGTGCTCTATTGATCAATGCACATGTGCCGAATAGATACTGGAGTGATGCTGTTACCACAGCCGTGTATCTACTGAACCGCATGCCCACCAAAGTCTTACAATTTCAGACTCCACTAAAGGTGCTTTCTTATCATGTCTCCTTACCGACTGTTTTGATGATTCCTCCCCGAATTTTTGGTTGTGTTGCTTTTGTCCACCTCCATAAAAATCAACGCACTAAGTTAGACCCATGTGCTGTCCGGTGTTTATTCTTGGGGTATGGAGTACACAAAAAGGGATACAGATGCTACGATCCCATTGCTAAAAGAACCTACATTACCATGGATGTCACCTTTCTTGAATCTGAATTTTTTTTTACACCGATATCCAATTCCCCTCTTCAGGGGGAGATCTATGGTGAAGAACGGAATTGGTCTGATGTTGAAGTGTTAGACGTTGGTGACAATCCAACACATCCGAATGATGACAACGACATGGTTGAACATGATCCTGTACCTGAACCTTTGAGAACTGAAGCTGAACCAGTACCTGAATCAGCGGAAAATGCAGAATCTAGTGTATTCCCTCACTCTTTAGTACCCAACGACCCTCCTACTGAGAATATTCCTGAGGTAAGCTCTCCTACCACACCTTTACAAACTAATGCTATAGATACATCTGCGGGTTATGTTCTACCTTTCAGACACAATCGAGGCAAGCCTCCAAATCGATACTCCCCAGACATAGAAGAACGACGATCCAAGTATCCAATAGCCAATTATGTGTCTACACAAAGATTATCTGAACCTCTCAGAGCTTTTGCACATACACTCTCCTCATGTCAGATTCCGAGTAGGGTTGAAGAAGCTTTCTCAGATCCGAAATGGGCTCAAGCTATAAAAGAAGAATTGGAGGCGTTGCAGAAAAATAATACATGGGTTTTGAGTGTGTTGCCGGAAGGGAGGAAGACAGTGGGGTGCAAGTGGATTTTCTCTATTAAATATAAAGCAGATGGGTCGATTGATCGATACAAGGCGAGGTTGGTAGCAAAGGGTTATACACAGAAACATGGTATAGATTATCAGGAAACTTTCTCACCTGTAGCAAAACTAAAAACTGTTAGAGTTCTGTTATCTCTTGCAGCAAACTTAGATTGGCCATTGCACCAACTTGACGTAAAAAATGCCTTCCTCCATGGTGATCTTGAAGAGGAGATTTACATGGATATTCCACCAGGCTATACTGCTACATCAGAGGCAAAGATCGCATGTAGGTTACAACGAGCATTGTATGGACTAAAGCAATCACCTCGAGCATGGTTTGGCAGGTTGAGTTCGGCAATGAGGAAGTATGGATTTCAACAAAGCAACTCTGACCACACTCTCTTCCTAAAACATCGATTGGGAAAAATAACAGCCCTCATAGTCTATGTAGACGACATGATAATTACAGGGGATGATGTAGAAGAAATAGCCAAGCTTCAAGATCAATTGTCAACTGAGTTTGAGATGAAGAACTTGGGGGGCTTAAATATTTTTTAGGCATTGAAGTGGCAAGGTCAAGACAAGGCATATTTCTTTCCCAAAGGAAATATATACTAGACTTGCTGGCAGAGGTGGGATTACTAGAGTGTAAGCCTGCTGATATTCCAATTGTCCAAAATCATAAACTTGGAGAATATGTAGACCAGGTACCAACGGACAAACAGAGGTATCAACGGTTAGTGGGTAAACTCATCTATTTATCTCATACTCGGCCAGACATTGCTTATGCTGTGAGTGTAGTGAGTCAATTCATGCACCGGCCGAGTGAAGACCATATGGATGCTGTAATGCGAATCCTTCGTTATTTGAAGTCCTCTCCGGGGAAAGGGCTTATGTTCTCAAAGAATGGTCATTTGAAGGTTGCTGGCTACACAGATGCGGACTGGGCAGGGAACATCACAGACAGGAAATCCACTTCTGGGTACTTTACTTTTGTGGGAGGCAACCTAGTTACATGGAGGAGCAAGAAACAGAAAGTAGTTGCCCTATCTAGTGCTGAAGCTGAATTTCGGGGGATGGTCAAGGGAATATGTGAGCTCATTTGGCTGAAAAAGCTGCTAGCTGAGATCGGTGTTGCTCCTAGTTCCGAAATGAACTTGTTCTGTGATAACACAGCAGCCATTGCTATCTCCCACAATCCGGTTCAACATGATCGCACTAAGCACGTTGAGGTGGATCGGAACTTCATCAAACAAAACCTTGAAGAAAAGATTATTCAGCTTCCATTTGTCAAATCAGAAGACCAGTTGGCTGATGTACTCACAAAAGCAATGTCTGCAAGGAATTTCTACAACTCACTTGACAAGTTGGGCATAAAAGATATCTATGCACCAACTTGAGGGGGAGTGTTGGCGTGAGCTGTCTAATGGGATAAGTATAGAAATCTGATTATGTAAATCCCATACTTCAAGGGATGGCCTTATTTTTTGCCGCAAGATATGTATATGCTAGAATAGGTTTCTTTGCTCTGTATCTATATAGTATTGTATTCAACACACAAGGAAACTGAAGAAATAAAGACTACCTTTTGACAGTCTCCACCAGCTCCCCTATTAGTAGCGCATGAAGCCATTGAAGACTGTAATGTTTGTGGATACAACATTCCAAAAGGAACCCGCTTGTTCGTGAATGTGTGGAAGTTGCATCGAGATCCAAGAACCTGGTCAGATCCTGAAAAGTTCCAACCAGAGAGGTTTTTAACAAGCAATGCAGATATAAGTGTGTTTGGTCGGCATTTTGAGTTAATCCCATTTGGTTCAGGGAGAAGATGTTGTCCAGGAATCGCTCTGGCCTTACAAATGTTACACTTGATGGTTGCTCGGCTACTCCAAGGATTTGACATCACTCCTGTGGGCATGACCCCACGCATGGGTTTTTTCTCGCCCGAGGAAACTCCACAAAAAGTAATGCTCAAACCGCGCCTTCCTTCTCAACTCTACTAGAGAGTAATGCTCATTATTTCTGTCATAGGTTTTCTATCCTTCTAGAATTCTCTAGAAGGATTTACATGAAAAGTTTGCATTTAAGACTTTAGGTTCTATGAGTTATTTTCTTGGTTTCGAGACATACAAAGATCAGTAAGGTATTTGCTTGATTCAAACAAAGTATACTATGGATATTTTGGAAAAGACTAAGATGACTGGAGCTAATCTAAGTCCAATACCCCTTTTGATTGGAGTTGAGTTACACTCAAATGATAGCAAATTGTTTGAGCAACCTTTCTTGTATCGAAGTATTTGATATATCCTTTGCTGTAAACAAACTCAGCTAATTTCTTCATGCACCTCAAGTTCAACATTGGCAAGCCTATAAAGGAGTATTGAGGTATCTAAGAGGCACAGTTGATATTTGCGATGTAGACTAGGCTAGCAACATTGATGACAAGAAGTCTATTAGTGGTTATTGTATTGGTTTTTTTTTGGGAAGCTATTATATTCAATAAAGTTCTTTAAAGCAAAATGTCACTAAAGCTGATATATATTGAAATAGTTTGACTACAAAATTTGTTTGTTTGCTGAACTTGGACTAAAAATTATGCATTAGTCCTATATTGTGGTGTGACAACATTGGAATAGGATCTTTAATTAGTTTCCAATCTTTCTTGCAAGAACAAAACACATAGGTTATGTTTGGTTCCAGGAAAAAAATAGCTAAGGAAAATGATTTTCTCATGTCTAATTGTCTTATAAAATATTTCAAAGAAAATTAAATATAATTACAATTAATTCAAAACTTATGCATTTTAAAATTATTTAATCTTTATATTGATGAGTTAAAATAAATAAAATGAATTTGAAGTAGCAAATAAAAATAATTTATCATCTTTAACTCTATTTTTTATTTTCCTTCACTTTTTCTTTCCTTTTACTTTTCCTTTCTATTTTCTTTCATTTGCATTTTCCCTCAAATTTTCCTAGAACCAAACATAACTATAGAGATTGACATTCATTTTGTGAGAGAAAAAGTCATTATAAAGGAGTTAGATGTAAAGTATGTGCTTAGTTTTGAACCTAAAAACCTAATGACTAAGCCCTTAACTACTACTCGGTTTGAACCATTTTATGGCAAGCTTATCCTTGCTAAGACATAGAGCCCCTTAAGGGGACGAGTTGAAGCAAGATTTTAAGTTATTAATTAGTTTTAGGAAACTCTATTATCAGATATTAGAGTTAACGACTCGTTGTAGTAGTAGGTTAATTCTTTATATGCTTCTAGAATTCTCTAGTTGTATCTACATTGAAAGTATAAAAATTCAAGAAGGTTGAAAGTCCATAACATTTGTTGGAACTCATACAAAGAAAGACCCTCTGCAATTGTTTCCTTTATTCAACATTTCAATACTTTCAAGCATTTCAATTCATCAGCCCAAAATCTAAAATTAGCCAAAAACCCAAATCTTATCAACAGTTATCCCCCCAAGAGAACTTTAAAGATGTTTCTTTTAACATTTCTTGAATATGGTCAAATTTTTTGAAAATTGATCATATTTGAAAACCCTTTTCAACTTGATTTTGAATTAAACTAATGCGGAATCGGCTAAAGCTGACTCAGCCCCTAAAGTTGACTACAATTTTGTGATATATAAGCGTTTGTATCTTGAGATTTAATTACTTAGATCATTGTCAAGATAGGAGATTAAGATAGTTGGGACCATCATTAAAAAAAAGAAGGGAAATGGACATTAGCTTGTTTGGATTAATTATTGAAAATTTTAAAATTTTAATTTAATAATTAATTCAATTGATTTTATCAAAAGAAATTATTATGAAAATAGAAAATTTATGTTTTCGAATGAAGTTCTTTGAAAATTATTTCATATTTACTAAAGATTTTAGATATGAATATCGCATCTTAAACTTATGGTTTCATGGCCTATTTTAATTTTAATTTTTATAAGAAAAAATAAAATAAAAAAATAAGGTAGATAAAAAGCGAGTATTTTTAAGAAGATTATTTGGCTCCTCTAATTAGTTTTTGCTATTTCTCCACACATTTATGAGAAAAATAAAGAAAGAGAAAAACTTGTTGTAAAAGACAACCTTTCTATGCCCATCCTTGTTATAATTAATATTTTGAAAAGTCCAATACTTTGGGTTGTTTGATTGTTGTTTTTAAAAGCTATTTTCTATTCTTGAGAATAGAAAACACTCAAAAACATATTTAGCAATTGTTCCTTATGTTTTCAAATTTATTTTCCATGTTCTCAATATGATGTTTTTAGAGAACAATCTCAAATTATTTTTCCTATATTTATACATCGTGAACGAAAAAACACACAAAAAATCACAAAGAACAAAATAGAAAAAAAAAAAAAAAAAAAAAAACACATGTAAAGAGAACCACAAACTCTCAAATCCTCCAAAGATGCATCATACAACCAATTGAACCCGATCCCATATCCACATTGGAGAACCAACCCACAAACCCTCAAATTTGTGTTATTTATTATTATTATTATTTCAATTTCATTTGTGTTATTTATTATTATTATTATTATTATTTCAATTTCCTTCACCAAATGAGAAAATTGATCAACGGTAGTGTTGGTGATGGTGGGGACGTTGCAATCTAAACTTCACATGGGGCAATAGAAATGGGTAAAATATAGAGAGAGAGAGAGAAGAAAAGGAGAAGATAAGAGGAGTGGGGGAGTGAAGGTGATAAGGATGAAAGGGGAGAAGAAGCGTGGATTTTGTGGAAGTAGTCGCCATGAGAGGAGAGTGGGAGAGATCTTGAGGGAGATATCAAGGGACGAAAAAGAAGATAGAGATGAAAAAAGAATTTAGGGGTAAGGGGTCAGTATGCAAAAGGTTTTAAAAAATAATTTTTATATTAAAAAATGGATACAATATTTTTAATTTTAAAATTATAAAAATTAATTTAAAAATAGACATAATTTTTTATTTATAATTATTTATATTCAAAATATTAAGTTGATCAAACAAAATATAATTTTTAAAAAATTACTTTACAAAAAAATAAACATGTTGAAAAGGCTTTACATTTATAGATTAATTTAATCATCAAATTATTTTTATGTTTAAAACACATTTATTATTTTTATTTAAAAAATTAGAATAATTGGAAAGGGTGTTGAAGGGATAAGGTTTGATAGAAAATAGTAGAAAAAAGAATAAATAGTTAAGAAAATTTCAAATGAATATACACTTATAAATCATTAATCCTTGAATTAATAAGATTTCTTACTAGTATTTAAAATAATAAAATATGTTTGATTTAACATAATTGTCACTATTTTCTTTAAATATTTGAATGCAGTGTTTCTATAATTAATTTAGAGTGTTAACAAAAGTTTTAAATTTGTATTATAACATTTTATTTATTTATTTATTAAAAAATCTAATCATTTATTAAAGGGGATCACCTTATTGTTAATCCTCAAACCATTTATTATTAAAATATTTTATCTTCTTATTTATTATAATTAAAATAAAATAAAAAACTAAAAATGTAACTTAATTTCCCATTCAAATCCTTCACCTTCCTATTATTATCTTTTGTTGAGTTTTTTTATTTATATCTTTTTTCATAAATTGAGAGGAGTTACGAAGAAAACAATAATTTTTTTTAAAAAAAAACCAACTTCCAAACATGTTTTTTGTTTCTATAAATCTTTTTTTATTCACTCAACCAAACATGTTTTTTTTTTTGGTTTTTGAGAACAAAACTTTTCAGACTTCAATTCTCAAAGGCAATTTTGTTTATGAAAATGCTAAAAATTGTTTTTAAAGACAATTTTCAAAAATAGAAACCAAATAGGCCCTTTGATTTCTAATCGGTTTTCTTCTAATAAATTTTCTATTAACTTTAAATATAAATTGCCAAAGCCCTAACTTCAAAATTTGTCACCATCATGGTGGTGGCTATTGAGCCCATTTCCAAGAAAAATACGAGAGAGGAAGAGAAGCTGAGTTATTTTTTAGATAGTTGAAGAGACTTGAATTGAATTTTCCATGCAAAAGACCATCCTTTGATCGAGTAAATAGTTTGAATCCCCTCTACATGGTTATTGAGAAAGATTCCTATTTACACCCAAAATTTACGTTTCTCTCGAAATTGAAAACATTTTCTATCAAAACAAGTAATACTCACCAATTTTGATTCTATTGTAATGTCTATAGTGATTGCTTTAACAATGATCGTGTACTGATCGCTCAGATTTTGTCGTTTGTTGGATCAAAACAAAATTTATAACCTAATTCACTCTTCTATAGCAATTTGTACCCAATCAAAAAGTGATTTTAGTACAAACTACTGTAGCATAGTGGTTTTTAGGTATCGTCCACAAGGATGGATTATTCTTGGCAATTAAGGCTTGAATGAGATGATAAGAAATGATTATGATAAAGTGAAATTGACTTGAAATTGCATGATAAAATTCCAAAATAACAATGTATTCAAATTGAATTGAAAATGAAGTGTAAAAGAGAAGAAAATTAATAAGATGTGAGATTCTCGGAGTTAGGATTTTCTAGAGAGCAATTTCCATGGTGAATAGGTGTTGAGATCTAATTTTCATCAAGTTAGATTGAAAACCTAAATTTTCATCTAAACCGATTTTTGATTTAGCTTTAGGTCTAGATCTAATTTCTCTTCAAATTAGGTAATCTAATCCAAGAGATCAATTTGAATCATATATTCAATTCATCTTAAATTATCTTCCGATGATTCACACAATGCAACTATTCAATCTCATTAAATCTAGCATTAAGAATTTAATGAATCTACCTAACTTGCATTGTAGTAATCATCCAAGACAATTTGAAGAGAAAAATCCCCAAATTTCAGTTAATAAATCAATTGGATCAAATTACCTTTGCAATTCAAGCTCAATTCTCTAATTCACCATAGATCTTGCCTCTAGATCCTCTCTCCTCCAAGAAAAACGAGATTTAGCCACTCATGCTTGGAGATTTGATCTCACAAGACATGTTTGGTTACCAAGAAAATAAGAGAAACTGAAGGAAAGTGGAGAATTATATAGAGAGAAGAAGTATGAAAAGTTCTACAATTAGAAAATGTATCAAAAGTCCTTAAATGAGTCCATCCCGTTTCTATTTATAGGCCAAGGTAAAAAGGACACTTGACAAATTTTTAGAGGTCTTCCGGATGCTTCTTCATCAAGGAATCTGGAGAAAATGCATTTTTGCATGAGCCCCTAGCAATCTCGCATGATGGTGTGAAGTGGAAAATCCAACAGCTTCAATTTCGTTCTTCTGGAGCGTTTCGCATGACTGTGCGAAAATTTCGCATGGTCATGCGAAATCACTTTCTCACAATTTCCTTATGTGCTGCAGCCACCTCCTTTCTGTTTCATTTCGCATGACTGTGCGAAAATTTCGCATGGTCATGCGAAATCGAAAATCATGCTATTCCGGTTCCTCTTTACAATTTCTCTCATTTCTTCATGTTTAATCCATCTCCACCAGCTTCAATTAAGCTCCAAAGCTTGGTCCAAGTGCATTTCCTCTTCCTCTTCATCCACATTATGTACCCTCCTCCATTCCATTTTCCATTTGTCACTCCATGCTTCAAAAATCACCTTAAAATATCTCCAAAACTCAACAAAGAACCATTAGTATCTCTTGCAAGGGTAGCAATGTATTACTTGGGCATATTAGGCATAATTACTACTCAAAAGGTGTGACACTCATGAAAGTTAGTATCTAAAATGTGTGGTTTTTGAGAAGTAATCATGTACATTTAAGATCACTTGGATTGGAATTTCGGTTTAGGAGTTCCTGCAATTCTTATGCTCTTCTCTCATTTCACCTTCTTATTCAATTATTCTCTTTACGTTAAAGAGGAGCCTTGTGCAAACTTGTTATTAGATTTGCTTTTCTTTTGTGGCATTCAAAAATCGACACCTCAATCCTAATGATTTTGTCAAAAATTTCTAAATTAGGTATTTTCATAATGGGTTATAACCTTAATATATTCATGTTATAAGCGTAATGCATTTATTTCAGTTTGTATATTTTATAGCAAACATAATAATGTTAGAGAGACATATTTATGCTCTATTGTTAATGGAATTAATAAATCATTGTATTAGTATCATCCATGGGATACATTGAGTCATGTTGTAAGAAAATTGTCAATTTTGCAACAAAATTCGAAATTTTCCAAATGAATTCATGTTGTAATATATATATAGTAGAGTTAGTATATTCATATTGTAAATGTTGTGTATGTTTGGACAATAAATTTTCATTGTAAGTTAACAATTTTGTTCCGATTATTTTCTAGCTTATGAAACTTTTTAGATATGACTTACTCTCCATTGGAGATTTAAGGTTGTTGATTGGCTCAATCGTAAAATCATAGGTAAGTCTAAAAAGCTTTGGTTTTTGGAAAGTTAGGTGTTTAAAGGGTTAAGGAAGATTGGTATAAAAAATGTTTAAATTAATATTTTGAGAATGCGGGGGACACTTGAGCAGTGGAAGCAACGCTCAAGTGCTTATCTAATGCTTAAGCGCCTAAAATGCTCAAGGAATGGGTAAGTGTGCTTGAGCGCTCATGGATAATATGCTAGAATATGACAAAATATTTTTGTGGAAAATCACAAAAATTGTTTTTGGAAAATTCAAGATAGCAATCCCTTAGGACCTAGATGCCTATATAAATCATGTTATAACCCTTTTAGGGCTGGACACTTATTGAGAGAAATAGCCAAACTTCCATACCATCCCTAATCTGAAGAAAGATTCAAAAAATTGAATTTAGGGTTGTTGAAAGACCTACATCCCTTCAGCGAGGCTAAGGAGTATTTATTGGAGCAATTGGAAAGCATCATAAATATGGATCAAGTTGTAGGTTTTTGAGAGTGTAAAACAACCAAGTAATTTTGTGTAACCTGATCTCATGTAGAATAATTAGATTTGAGGTCTTTAACCTCATGTTTTTTATCTCTACAATTAACATGAGGGTTTTTCACGTAAAAATTCTTGTCTCTTGCATATTGATTTGATTTTGGATATTTTGTTTATCCCTAATATCTTTTGAATTATATTGGGTTAATAAATTTCAATTTTTATATTATAATCTTTAAAATACACCCATTCATCCTTCTTTGGGTGTTACTCTACTGGACAACAGTTTTTCAATGGGTATCAAAGTAAGATACAAATCAAATTTTTATCAATCCTGCAAGTCTAATATGGAACAACCAAGATTTGATGGTCCCCTAAATAGTCCACCATTTTTTTATGGAAGTAACTACCTCCATTGGAACGCCCAAATAAAATTTTTTCTAAAAGTGCAAGGTGAAATGGTTTGGAATTGAGTAGAATATGGATGGGGACTTGCATTGAAATTGGATGTGAATGGGAAATCTACTAGTGAATTAAAACTCAAACAAGAATGAGAAAAAGTAGATAATGATGGAAGTGAGGCTAATGCTCGGGCTTTCTTTAGCATATTTAATAGAGTAAGTCCTGACTAGTTTCACTAGATAGTAAATTGTACACATGCTAAAGAAGCTTGTGACATTCTCCAGGTTACTCATGAAGGCACTTCTGTTGTGAAGGTGTCTAAATTACAAATGCTCACTTTAAAATTTGAGAGTACAAGAATGTAAGAGAATTAGAATTTCTCTACCTTTTACTTAGAGCTGAGTGACATAGTGAACTCCTCTTTTAACCCAAGAGAACAAATCCTTGATTCTAGAGAGATTTAGGCCTAAGGTCACTACTATAGAGGAAAAAAAGGACATTGATCTGAAGAGAGTTGATGAACTTGTTGGTTCAATTCAGACCTATGAGATGACCTTTCTTAATTCTTAAAAGCCTAAAAAGTCCGCTTTTAAGGCTTCTAAGAATGAAAAGAAAGAAATTGAAAATCTTAATGATTTAATTAAGGATGAACTTGCTTATAGGGTTAAATGAATTAAGAAGGCCATGAGAATAAATAGAAAATCTAATAAAAATCAAAACTTTGGAAAGGGAAAACAAACTCATAGATTCTCTAAAGAAAATGATAAGGGATTCTCCAAAGGCAAAAATATAGAGTGTTTTAATTGTGGAGGTTTGAGAAATTTGACTATTGATTGTCTTAGTCCCAAGGACATTAAAAAATCTATGTAGGCTACTTAGAGTGAAATTGATTCCGAAGAGAGTGACTTTGCGATTATTGAAGATGCAAGGTATGAACAAAAAATTATTTATATTTTATTACATCTGTTGATTCTATACATATTAATGATAGTAATAGTGATAGTGAATGTGAATATACTGATGAACAAAATGTTGTTTTCCTTGATAATGTTACTGTTGGGTATCAAAATCCGATTAAAAAATATTTGAGTAATCATGATATTCTTAGTGCTTGCAAAGCTAAAATTGATTTGCTTAATGAAGAAATGACTAATGATCTTGAGAATAAGATAACTTATGTCAATAGCCTTTGATGTACTTGAACTTTTGTTATTTTTGGAGAAGAAAACTACAACAAAATTATCACAAAAAATTCTCAATGGCTTTGAAATGAGATCTAAAACTTGAAACCTTGAAATGAAGTTCCTTAACCAAAGTGCATAAGAAGTGGCCTCATAGCATGCCACAAATTCTACTTCCATAGTGGAGGAAGCAATTAATGATTGCTTTAAACTTTTCCATAAAACAACTCCACTAGCAAGCAAAAACACATATCTAGATGTTGATTTCCTACTATCAAGACATCTAGTAGAATTTGAATTTGAATTTGAATATCCAATGACTTTAAGATTTTCAGTATGCCTACATGTGAGTATATAGACCTTAGTTCCTTGAAGATATTGCATTACTTTCTTGGAAATAACCCAATGATCCCATCCTAGATTAGTTTGAAATCTTCCCAGCATTCTAATAGCAAAACTAATGTCAGGATGAGTGCAAGTTTGAGTTTATATTAAACTTCCCACAACAGAAGCATATGTAATCTCTTTCATTTTTCTCTTCTCAATTTCATTTCTTTGGGCATTGATTAGAATTGAACTTTTCTCCTTTAAACATGGGCACTATTCCAATTAAGCAATTTTGCATATTATATTTTTTAAGAACTTTATTGATATAATTATTTAGGGATATTAATCCAAGAAGTCGTTTTGACCTATCTCTAAAGATTCAATTCCAATCATGAAGGATCCTTCACCAAAGTCCTTCATTTCAAAGTTCTTATAAAGAAAAACTTTAGTTTCTTTGAGCAAATTAATATCATTACTAGCAATCAAGATATCATCTACATAAAAGATTAAGAATGTGAACCGACTCCTATTGATCTTCAAATATATACATTGATTAATAATATTTTCTATAAATCCAAAGGATGTAATGACATGGTTAAACTTTAAATATCATTGTTAGGAAGCTTATCTTAACCCATATATGGACTTTTATAATTTGCATACTAGGTTTTCCTTTCATTTTTCTTCAAAACCTTCAAGTAGATTCATGTAAATATTTTTTTCTATATTCCCATTCAAGAAAGTGATTTTTACATCCATTTGATGTAACTCTAAATCAAAATGAGCTACTAGTACCATGAGGATTCTTAATGAGTCTTTTCGTGCTAGAAGAGAGAATGTTTCCCTATATTCAATTCCTTCATTTTAAGTAAATCCTTTTGCAACAAATCTAACTTTATGTCTTTCTACTTTACCTTTGGAGTCTCTTTTGGTTTTGAAAACCCATTTACAACTAATGGGTTTATGGGCTTCAAGTAATTCAACTAAATCCCAAACTTCATCTTTGTGCATGGATTCTAACTCATCCTTTATGACATTAATCCATTGAATATATCCTTACTTTCAATGGCTTCTTTTATGCCAATATAAAATTCATGTTCTTGTAAGTATATAATGTAATCATCAAGAATAATAGATCACTTATATTTTTTTAGATTGTCTTAAAGTTCCTAAGTTACCTTGATATTTATTTTCAATAATGACAATTTCTTCAATAAGTGGTTGATTAAGAGGAGATTTCATTTCATTTCATTTCATCATGCAGTACATGATTATGTGAAAATTCAAATCCTTTTACTATACTTGGTAAAGGAAGATCTACCATTTGTTATTCAAATACCACCATCTGTGAAGCAATATTCCCACTATCACTACCATTTTGAAGAAACTTGGCAGTTCCAATCTCAACAATTTGAGTGATATGATTAGGACAATAAAACCTATAGCGTTTAGATTTTTTTGGATAACCAATAAAGTAACAACTTATGGTTTTGGGATCTAATTTCCTTCCATGTCGGTTGAAGACTCTTTCTTCTGCAAGACATCCCCTAATATGTACATGATTCAAATTAGGCTTCCTATTTGTCTATAAATCAAAAGGAGTTCTTTGGACAACCTTACTAGGAACCCCATTTAATATGTACATTGCAATTTTAATGCTTCTCCCCACAAAAACAAAGGCAAAGATGTATCACTTATCATACTCCTAACCATATCCATAAGTTTCTAGTTATGCCTCTTAGCTACACCATTCTATAGAGGTATACCAGTCAATAAATACTATGCAATAATTCCATGTTGTTATAGGAATCTAGCAAATATTCCAAGATCACAACTTTTATTTTACTATCTAATAGATTTTCAACTTCAACTTTTAAAATTTTGAAATATTGCAAAGCTTTAGTTTTATCCTTTAATAGATAGACATATCCATATCTTGAGAAATCATTGATAAAGGTGATAAAATATTGTTCACCACCTATACATGGATTTGAAAAGGGCCCACATATACCAACATGTGTCACTTCTAATAATCCGAGCTTCTAGTAACACATTTCTCGATATTTTTAGATTGCTTTCCTTTAAGGCAACCAACATAGATATCAAAATTTAAAAAGTTTAGAGTTTTAAAAAGTCCATCCTTTACTAACCTCTCAAGTCTTTATCTAGAAATGTGTCTTAATCTCTTATGCCACAAGACAGATGATTTTTCATCTAAGATGCAATGTTTCATACCAACATTAATATGCAAGGTTAAAAAAGACTAGGCAGACAAAGGATCAAGATTAATTTGATATAACTAACTGAACTTCTTTTTTGTACCAAAATACTTAACCTTTTTACATAGCAACTTTGGTTAAGAAAAACTAGAGAAAGAATCACTATGACTTTTGTAGTACTCCGAGTATTGTCTTCAGGGACTATCTTATGGAAATGGTCAATACTAGAATAAAAGACTTGCTTTTGTTTAAATCCTAAAATGAAAAACAATTTGAGAATTATCTTTTATGAAATAGGACTAAGTGAATGAAACTAAATTAATAACAAAATAAATATTGATTTTTAATTCAATCGATTCAAGTTTGGGGCTTTCCACAATCCAACTTAAGGTATAAAAATAAAGAGAACAAGGGTTTCTTAAGTAAAGTGATCTTAGGGTTTTGGGATCCTTGGTCGCTCACAATCAACTTGAGTTCTATAACTCAAAATTGCATCTGAAACCTAATTTTTCCTTTTTAAAACATATTCCAAAAACCATCAAATGAATGATATTGATTACCAGTCTAAGATTTGGTTTTTTAACCCTCCATTCTCCTTATAGCTTTGTTTTAGGGAAAATAATGATAAGGAAGACCAAGATAACTAATGATCAAGAATCACTAGTATCCGGTAATAACCTATCATATCATTCCCTAAACTAACTCATAAGGATAGGATATAAAAAAATTGATAAATTGTCACCCAACCAATAATTAATCTCATTGGTAGAATAATTTACCAATAATTGTCCCTATAGGTTTCATAACCCTTAGGTTTTCATGTTTCAAGCCCCAAGTTGGCTTCTTAGCCTCTCATGGGGGTGACGTCATATTCACAATCCATAATATGGTAAAATCCATAATTTGAATCAAAAGAAACTAAAAACAATAAATTTAATAAAGAAGAAAAAGAAAACAAATCAAAGTTCTAGTCTTCTTCCACCTTTAATGTCAAACTCTATGGGAAAAGATCCAAGATCCCTAAAACCTAGAACTAAGAGAGTTTATATAATATCCTCAATTTCCTAACATGTGGCACACTCTCATTGGCCACTTATTACAAACTAATTACCTAAAAATGACTAAAAAAATAATAAAATGGTGATTTCTAGTTGTGTAGGGCCCACTTAGGGCGAATGAAGTACTCTAGATGCGATTCTCGAGGTAAAGGAGGCAAAACATCAAAGTGGTAATGGGTGAATTCGAAATTAGGGTCATTTCGAAGTGGATTTCGAATTCATAAGTTGAATTTTGAAATCATTTCGAAATGACCCTTCAGCTTTGCATAGTTGTCTTCAAATGACCATAACTTCTTTATTTCAGCTTTAATTTGCACACCGTTTGAAGCGTTGGACTTCTGACTTCTCTATCTTTGAAAAAAAAATATAGTATGTATAAAATAGACCCCAGGAAGTACTCTAACTCTGTCCTCAAAGTTAGAGTATATGTTACCACTAGATTTTGAGTTTTAAATTTCCATGCAGCTGAATCTTGCTTCATGCCTCATGCCTCATTTCTTATGTTTTCTTACCTTCTTTATTACTCCATAATGGTCATTTCTCATTTTCAAAACTCATGGTATCCTCATCTTGCCTTTCCTCATGGTCCATGAGTCTTTGACTCACTTATTTCATCATTTAACCCTTTCTTTATCTTTCAAAATCTAAAGTGATTCAACTTACACCTTTTTATTCCCTTGAACTTGAGATAAATCTCCAAAATACAAGTTAAACTCATGGCTAGGGCTTTAGATTCAATTTAGGTTAAGTTGGGTGATTTAACTGTCCTTTGATGCACAAATCATATCAAATATTTTCCATTAAAGCACATATTTTGGCTTCAATCAATAACCCATCACATAAAACCCCATAACTAATTAGGAAGGAATTTATGTAAAGATAGAGAGATTGATTTCCAAAATTGAAAACACATCCTTCCAAATCAAGTTTAGACAAAGAAAAGAGGTTTCTAGAAATAAAAGGAACATAAAAGGTATTATGTAGGTACAAAACATGTGAAGTATCCAAAATAATTCTGTAGGTTCTAATAGTTGTGACTTTAAACTTTAGCCAATTCACCATTTCTATATATTTTTCTCCCCCACTTAGACTCCAAGTTGTAAGGAATCCTTGCAAAAAATTTGGAACATGAATTGTGGCACATAAATCCAACCACCATGTATTAGAAGGAACATGAACTAAATTGGTTTCAAAACATACAAGGGATAAGTTATCATCTTTCTTTTCGAACCAATTCTTTCTCTTGAAGTAGTCCTTCTTCATGTGTTCATATTTTTTTTTTTTTTAATAACACCTTAGATTGTTGTCTTTCTCTTTATTATCTAAATTTTCAAACTTTTTACCCTTCTTTGTTGTTCCTCTCTTTTTATGGTTCTGATTTCTGTTATGTGATACCATCTGAACCATTTGCAAATGTTCCTGTTTTAATCTCCCTTCTTCTTGCACACACATAGCAATTAATTTATGAATGGTTCATTTATCCTTATGTGTGTTGTATGAAATTTTAAATGGACCATACTCTGAAAAGATTTTGAAATGCTTATTTTTAAACTATTGAATTGATTTGCTATTGATTACTACTCAAAAAGTGCTATTTGATAGCTTTTAATTAATCCTTTTAAACACTTTTGAGTAGTAGTTAGTGCCTTTTAACCCAATTAGCATGTTAAGGCCCCTTTCAATCAATTCTAATCAAATTGTGTAAGTTTTGGTGTTTTTGTTAGTATTTTGATCACCAAAGCATTATGAGATTGAGGAGAGTTTTATGGAATCCTTGGCAAGCAATGGGAAGCTTAGAGGCATGAAGAATCAAAGCTTTGAAGCATCTTTTGCCATAAGCAAAGTGGAAATGAAAAGGGGAAGCAAAGAGAATCCAGCCATGAAGCATTCTTGATGACAGTCACTGCAGCCACTTTTGGAGCATTTCCTGATGTCCAAATTATGCATACAATATGTCATTTGAAAGCTTAGGAAGTCAACAATCCAATGCTTCAAACCGTGTGCAATTTGGAGCTGAAAAGAGGAAGTTACAGCCTTTGGAAGATGACTGCTCCAAGCTGAAGGAAGGCTTTAGAAAAGTGCTGCGAAATCACCATTTTGTTGCGGAATGATTTCGCAGCCTTTTTGTACAGTACCATGGATTTCCCCTGAAGCTTCACGCCGTGATGGAAGCCAAGCACCACAAGATGGAAGCCAACTTCGCTGAGGTGTTGAATCAGCCTTTTGCTGCAAAGAAATTTCGCAGCCCTTCTTATGCACCTGCGAAATTTCGCAGACCTCATTTTGCACCTGCGAAGTGGTCCTTAGCGCTTCCCGATATTTGTAACCGACACTTGGAGATATTTTTCATTAGATTTTTGTTACCTAAATGCCCAAATTCTCCTTGTAAGTCACCAATGATAGGATTCCTTAGTTTTTAAGTTAGGAATTTGGCTAAAATATCCAGGTAATAGTTGATTATGTAATTTTGGTATAAAGAGAACCCGAGGAGCCTGTTCTGAGGGGGATGAACCTTTTGTAAAAGTTTCAAAGCAAGAAAAACACAGAGCTTGAGCTCTGCTTTACCTTCTCTCTTTGATTGTGTTTTTTACTTATTTTACTAAGTTATGCACTCTCTGAGGAGCTTTCCCCAGAGAATGAGTAACTAAACCTTTTAGTTCCTTGGAGTTAAGGTTGCCGGGAAAGATTCCAAGTGCAAGAATCAGAAGCTTTGTGGTTTCAGCTAAGAATGAATAAAGAGTGTGTCCCGTGAATGGTTTCTAATGTTTTTAGTTAACTTAAAACGTCTTGGAGTCACCTGGGCCAACACTTGGTAAGGCAAGTGATCTCTAACCATGGAGATGCACTAGTTGACCCCTTGCGAGCCTCTGGTAGGTGACTTGAAGGTAGGATTTTCTAGAATAGCCAACACTTGATAAGCTTTTGGACTCTTAGGAGACATCCATTAGTTATCTCTTGCGAGCTTTTGACGGGTAATCCAAGGTTAAAGATCACCTTGAATGGTAAAGACTAAGTGAGAGGCTTGAACCATTGCAAGTTGCATCAGTGAGAGAATTAAAGCTGAAATCCAATGAAGGGATGCATTTGTGCAGCACCTGTTAGAGAATTGACTTTATGTTAATTCTCTAATGTGAGGAAATGAACCAACTGACCGGAGCTATGCTTTTGCATGAGGAACCTCCCCTGTATACCTGAATCTCCAAGGAATGTTTTTCTTCTTAAGTAATTTTCATCACTTGCTGTGTAGTTAATCTAAGTTCAAACCTTTTTCAACCAAAGCTTGTGTTGTATTCCTTAAGCTAATCTTGAAATGAAACAGCACCAATTCACTTTGAATTGGTATCATTTTCAACTTGAGTACCCTTCCCAGTGGAACGATCCTAGAGCCGCTATGCTATAGTAGCTTTTTATTTGCTACCCTAGTTCATGGTGTTATAGGTTAAAAATTTTGTTGATTACTCCCGCCATCAAGGAGCACCAGCTGGACACAAATCAGCTGAGACACCAATTGGGCATGAATCAACTATATTGCTTATTTCCAGGATGTGTTGTTTAATACCACATACTCCATTGTATTTCATAGTGGTTAATTTAGACATCAACATGTCAGCTAGCACCTTGTTTGATGCTACAAATTATTGTTCCACAAAGGTAAGAAATTCTTTAGCCTTTGTGGAAGCATAAATGAAACCTCTAAGATTCTTGGTAATTTTACTTTTCATGATTATGAGACTCATTCGATTAGAATGTTCCCATTTTTCATGAAGTGTCTTTGCATCAGACATACTACCATTGGTTGACATAGGAGGTTTCTTAACTCGAAGAGCCAAATTTAAGTTCAAACAGCCCAAGGTAATAAGAATTTGTTCATTCCAATAAGAGAAATTAGAACCGCATAACTCTATCATCCCAGGCATATGCTTAGAGAGTGAAACTGATGATACCATTACTGAAATAAAGAAACATACTTAATCAATTATGCTATGAGTTATAAAAAATAATCTAGAACTTTATATAATCTATCACTATATTATTGTTGAGTAAATATTACATCATTGCAATCCCACCTTTGAGTTAGGTTTACAACATACTATTAATTTACTAAGTGAGAAAAC
>NC_048437.1:14329761-14406058 GCF_004353265.1 Vitis riparia
TTGATAATGTGCATTTCTACTACCATGTTCTCGATTTTGATTAATGGCACTCCGACAAGGTTCTTTCACAACTCTTTGGGATTGAGGCAAGAGGGCTCCCTATTGCCCTATCTTTTTGTGATTGGAATGGAGGCTTTAAGCTGCCTCATCAAGAGAGTAGAGATTGGGTATTTTTTACAGGCTGGTGGGTTAAAAGGAGGGTGATGAGGGGGTTCAAATCACTCGCTTGCTGTATGTCGATGATACGCTGATTTTTTGTGAAGCTACCAAGGACTAGTTGGCTTATTTGAGTTGATTTTTAATGTGGTTTGAAGCTAGCTCTGGTTTGAGAATTAATTTGGACAAAAGTGAGATTCTACCAATGGGAGGGTGGAGAATTTGGGGAAGTTAGCCCTTGAGCTTGGGTGCAAGATGGGGGCGCTTCCTTCCTCTTATTTAGGGCTTCCCTTGGGTGCACCACATAAATCAGTGGCAATTTGGGATGGGGTGGAGGAGAGGTTTCAGAAGATATTAGCCTTGTGGAAGAGGCAATTTATTTGTAAAGGACGAAGACTCACTCTCATTCGGAGTACTTTGTCCAACATGCCTGTCTACTACATGTCTCTTTTGCGTATGCCTAGAGCAGTTAGATTGAGACTTAAGCAAACTCAAAGGGATTCCTTCGAGGAGGAGGGGCTTTGGAGTGGAAGACTCATCTTGTCAAGTGGGAGGTTGTTTGCTCAAAGAAAAGTAAGGGAGGTTTGGGAGCTAGACACCTTTCAACCTTAATAGGGTCCCCTTGTGTAAATGGAGTTGGCCTTTCGTGGAAGAAAAGTAGGCTCTTTGGAAGCAAGTTATTAGTAGGAAGTATGGAGTTGAAGAAGGGGATGGCATACTCGGGATGGGAGAGAAGGGTTTGGTGTGGTTGTGGAAGGAGATTAGGAGGGAAGGTTCTTTGTGGAGCAACAACATAGTGTTCTCCATGGGTATTGGTAGAAGAGTTAGATTTTGGAAAGATAAATGGTGTGCGGATGAGGCTTTGTGTAACTCTTTCCCTTCTTTGTATGCTTTGGCAGCATCCAAAGAGGAGTGGGTGGCGGAGGCGTGGGACCCTTCAGTGAAGAGAGGAAAGTCTTCGTTTGTCTAGGCCTTTCAATGATTGAGAGGTGGACTTGGTGGAATGGCTCCTCTTCACAATTCAAAGGAAAAGAGTAAGCGCAAATTTGGAGGATAAGATGGTTTGGAAACCATCAAAAGATGGGATTTTTTTTGTTAAGTCTCTATACAATGTAGTGGAGCTTGGAAATGCAGTCTTTTTTTCGAGGAGTATCATATGGAGTCCATATGTGCATCCCAAAGTGGGTTTTTTTTGCATGGGAAGCCATTTTGGCTAATACCTTTAAAATAATCTTTTTTTGCTTCCATATATCAAATTGCACATAGAAGATTAAACCTTCATCTGATGTGTTGTGTTCTATTTCTATAAGTCATAATTTATCATATGTCCTTGCCTAAAACCCATTCCTGTGATAGCAAAGCCTTTGGCAGGGAGTGGTGGTAGGTAAGTATGGGAAGAGAGGAGGGTTTGCATTAAAGGAAATTGAAGTTCCTATGGGATAGGGCTTTGGAAAGGGATAAGGAGAGGATAGGAGGATATTTCAAAATTTACTTGCCATAGAGTTGGCTATGGCATGATGCATAGTGTTTTTGTGAGTATTAGAAAATCTTTTCAGCGTTGGACTTATTTAGTATTGTAGGAAAGGAGAATGCAAGTGGGTATGTTGATAAGAGACAGAAAGGTGTTTGAATCCAAGGTGCATTAGGAATTTCCAAGATTGGCAAATGGATATGGCTGATGATTTTGTGAGAACAGTTAACGGTTGGAGATACAAAGAGAGCGCAGATGACGAAGGATGAAAGTTAACAAAGAGAGTGAAGGTGGAGGGAAATGGAGGAGTCTATTTCAGGATGAAGAACTGCCCAGTTGAAACTGAGGGATATATTTTTTTGTCTCTATTTGTTTGCATACTTGACCTTGTAGCTACTCTCCTTTACATTTTGTGGATAGATTGAGTTGAGGATGAGGGCAGGGTACTTTTTGTTTTTTATAGTGCTTCCATTTCACCTTTTTTCCCTTTCCTTTTCATCTCCTGCTTCATTTTTCTGTATAACTTGTTTACTGTACTTGTATTTGGGTTATAGCCCCTTGTGATGTTTTAATGCCTTTTGATCTTATACTCATCAAAAAGGAAAAAGTACTCTCCAGAGATATTTCAATTTTTAATGGGGAGACTTCATTAATTTTTCGCAGACATCATTAAGTTATTGATCATAGCCAAATCTTAACCTGAGGATCAAAATATCAATATAAATGGAAATGTCAATTGTTTGGATATGAGTAAATGTTGAGAAAATATCGATACCAGAACATTTTTGAAAAGATATCTTGTAGGTTTCATTTTTGGTGTATTTACTTCATTTTTGTTTGTTCTTTCTCTTTATTTTGGCCAGAATGTTAGCTTATCTTTCCTACACTTTTTCTGATTATTAATGATTTGCTTGTTTGTTTCCCATGAAAAATACCACCAAAACTTGATACTTTGGAACGAAACTTTAGGAATTCAGTCAACTACACTTATTGGAGTCTAAATATCATTGAACAAATAGGGTTAAATACATTTTATCCCCTCCACCTTTAGCAAGTTTTACACTTTGCCCCCTTATATTTAAAACCCAATGTTTTGCCCTCAAAACTTGTTAAAGATCAACACTTTGCCCCCAATTACGAACCCTCCATAAAATTATTGAAGGGATTACTCTTTTTTGCATTGTAGTTTGAACACTAGTTTGAACTTGGGTAGAACAAACTTTGAAATAGTAGGATTGAAATGGAATTTCCCATAAGTCTTCAAAATATAGTAGCTACCAATTTTTTTTTTTGATTTTAGAGAAATGTTTGCATGGCTATTTGTGATTTTCGAATTCAATTGTGAAGTGTGACAACTTCGAACTTGGACAATAGATGTTTTTCATTGCATTTCAACCTTCTTTCTCCATTTAAAAAATTGTTCATTGACTTTTTAATAATTTTGGGGGTAAAATATTTCTCTTTAACAAATTTTGGGGGTAAATTGTTGAGTTTTGAATGTGAGGGAACAAAATGTAAAACACGCCAAAGGTTGAGGAGGTGAAGTGTTTTTAACTTGAACAAACATATGTCAAGTCAACGTATTGATGGATAATTATATAGTTTAATACTATAATATCATAAAATATAAAGCAAGTCAATACATTGGTACCGCATGGAGAGAAATTTGAAATTTTTGAGAGAAATAATGAATCTTATGATTTTGGATGTTTTATTTATTTATTTGATAATGGGGAATCCATCCCAACAATGAGGTTGTTGGAAAGAAGAATATTCAGCTGAGATTTATTGTTGATCTATAAGGATTACCTAGTTGTATTTTATGTCAACTTTATAAATTAGGAAAGTTGTATAGTTATTATGTTCCTTTTTTAGTGTCTTTTATAGCCTATAAGTAGTGTATGTATGTATCATTCTCAGTATCAATGAAATACCATTTTCACTCAAACATTTCTCTCCTAGTTTCTTACTGAGATACTTATACCAAATGTCGAGAAGCAAACCCATGGGCTTGCCCCTCTATCCTACACCACCTAAATACCAGGGAGTTTGAATTCAAGACCTTAGGTTCATCGCTAGAGGGTAGAACCATTGAACTATGCCCTGGAGGCAAGTTTTTGGAAATTTTCAAAAATATTGTAGAAACTTTTTCAAGATATCAGAGATATTTCATGAATTTCTTCCTATTATTTATCTTTTATTTTTCTAAAATAGAAACAAATAATTTATATATCATTGAATTGCACAAGAATATACAAAAACAAGGATGAGCTATCCTTCTCAAAAGCAAAATGTGATAGAACTGTCCATGTAACGTTAGGATAAAAATTATTATATTATAACGGTTTATCAGTAGTCTTTTGGGAAAAAGATATTCTATGTTAAATTTGTAGTAGACTGCCAAAATTTGAAAAGATAGATAATATTTTGTTATTATTTTTTAGCTTATGTGCTAATTCATGTGGAAGTTCTTATGAGTAGGAAATAAGGGAAGTATATTTAGATAGAGAGACAAATGACAACCTATAGCTAGATAAAGTTGGTTTAGATTGTTCTGAGGCTGAAAGTCAGGATTTACCCTCCTAAAATGTATCACAGACCAAGCCATTTTTAGGAAGCTGACATTGATTCTGGTGTTCAATGTCTGGTGGATTATGCTTCTAATCTCTTTGAAGGTTATTATATCCATCATTAGAGTATGCTCCTATTCCTTGATAGCAGACTATTTTGTAACCAAGCCATTTTTAGGAAGCTGACATTGATTCTTGTGTCCAATGTCTGGTGGATTATGCTTCTAATCTCTTTGAAGCTTATATCCTGTCATTAGATTATGCTTCTATTCTTTGATAGCAGACTATTTTGTTTTTCTGAGTTTAGGTTTGCATGCTTGTTAACTTCATGCTTATGTTATTTTATTTCTAGCATTATGTATCCTAGGACCACATTTTGCATCAATTGATAGATTTTTGCCTGTATTTTGGTCTTTTAAACATTTTTCCACCTGTAACCCTTTGGGGTTAAGTTCATCCAAGGGCTAATCTCTTTATTGCTTTATGCTTGCATGTAGCCTCCCATTGTTTAGGGATTTATTATTTAGATACTAGGTTGCTAATATTTTGCCTTTCTGGTGATTGCAGAAGCACATTCAACGCTGCCATATTTGTAAAGCAGGGAAAGCATGTTACTTGCATTTACAGGTTAGCTGCTGTATCCTTCTTGTAACTAGTATGTGTGAGGAGCGATATTGGCTGTTTAAGAAGATTTTTTATGCTTCCTCAGGAGAGAAGTGTCCAGAATGACAAGTTCTCCTTTAGCATATACTTGTGCTATTTGGTGTATGCACCGCTTTACATTGCTGGCCCAATTATCAGCTTCAATGCTTTTGCTTCACAGGTCTGTTCATTTCTTTTGGAATTCTTTTCTTTTTCACTTTTGAATAATTATGTTTCATTTGAAGTGTATAGCCAATAATAGTCTGCATAAAGAGGTTTTGGTATTATTCTTGTTCCTGTGTGGAGCTTCTCCACAACCCACCACCCAGCCCATTCCTGTTGTTTTGATGGTGACAATCCAGACAATGATGTTAGAGATCTGTTAATTTTTACTTTTAGAACCAGTAAAATAGTTTTACTTTTTATTTTCCAGTTTCCTAAATGTTGGGACTGAGGCTGTAGTTTGAAGGCCAAGTTCATAGTCTTCTATTAGATGTTACTGAATCCCTCCATTTATGGGATGAAACAAGCACGAATGGTTCAAGCTATGTTGCATGGGTTTGGTTATGAGTGTTGGATGCAGGTATGTGTCTAAGTGTCAGATCCTTCACAACCCAAATTTTGGGATACAAGGACTTTGCTAAAAGGAATCAAAAAAGGGGGCATGGGTGCAGGGATACAGAATTATAAAAGAAAATCAATTAAAAAAAATGTAAGTGAAAAAATCAATTAAAAAAATATAAGTGAAGATATCCTTTTTGAAAGCTCCCATCTTTTCCCTGTAATTCCCTTTTTTCCTCTTATCTCTTAATGTTCTTACAAAAATGCACTTTCAGTGAACTCTTCTTTCTCTCTAATGTAATTATTGCTAAGAAAGTTGAAAGAATAAAAGGATATAAATGAAAAAAATCAAACAGCTACACCCAAAGTAAAGTAGGAGTGTGCAACAAAGATCTCATACCCACACCCATATCATGTCATGTTGACATGGGTATATTGGATGAAATTGCATGATCCAACTATCATAGGAATCAAGTTATTGCTTTAAATGATTGTTTAAAACGAACTGTAGGTTATAATTTTTCCTTTGGAGGTTGTGATTGATTTTATGATGTTTAGAACTTATTATAGAAAATGTGTTTAATTTCTTTGACATTGGGTAATGTTTGTCAAATGACTTGGGGATCTAGAATCGATTATTGAAAAGTAAATATAGTCCAATATTCTCTGAGCATTTCTAAATTGAATTGCTCCCAAGCAATATTGTTCTAATTGGTAAGATTGTCCGAAATTACTTCTGAACTGTGGTGAATTACTCCCATTTTCTTCAGTACTGCCTTGTTTTTGTTTTCCCACATTAAAGTGAATACCTCTATTATTCTAAAGTATTAACAGACTTGCATTTTTTGTTTATGCTGAATGTCTCAATCCTTATGAATATGATCCTTTGGAACCTCATCAATTTTACCTTTGCTGTTCTTGCAGTTAGATGTGCCTCAGAATAATTACTCAGTGAGAGATGTGTCTTGGTATGGGTCACGCTGGCTCTTTAGTCTTTTCTTAATGGAACTAATGACACATCTGTTTTATTACAATGCCTTTGCTATCAGGTAAGACTGTTATAAACTCAATACTACGCCATAGCATGTGAATTTTTTATGTATTGTTCAGTGATTGAATCTCTTTATTCCACTGTTCAGTGGCTTGTGGAAACAGTTGTCTCCTATGGATGTTTTCATCATTGGTTATGGGGTAAGAGGTGATCTTTAAAATATTACATGTTTGCATTCATTAAATGTTAGTGTGTTGGTTTTATTTTCATTAGTTGAACTAAGATCGTTGAATAAATGAGATGAGTATCTATTTACTTTAGGGTAGAAATGACAAATCATTTGCAGGAAATATATAAGGAGATTGAATAATGACCATGAGTAAGACGAAATTACAGAGCCATGGGCTCTGAAAATCTGAAAATGAAACCTCTATAAATGTATAAAAGTTTCAAGAATTTATATTGTAATATATCTATAACAATCCTTTTAGAAGTTCTAATACCATATTTTGTATTGACCCTCAGATTCCTCTCCTTTTAAATGAACCATATTTTGTGGCTAATGGCAACGTCTTCATAAAAAATGCCTTTTGAGGTTAAATTTCTAGTAATTTAATGGACTATGCAAACAGGTATCTTAGACATGACACATCTATTATATAAGTGAGGAAGAAACTGTACCCTATTTCAGTAGAAGCAGCAATGAATTGGTGGATGATCATAAATGTTCTTTTCTGTCAAAAGATTGCTACTTCTGTAGGAATGGAGAACTCCAAAAGGATTGGTGATAAGAATAAAAATCTGCAAAACTTCCAAGAAGTAAGGATCTATCTACAAAAGACATGTGAGGAACTTCTATCCACAACATGAAAACTCTGAATGTGTACAAATGCCAAAGGCTCTGAGGAATCAGTCTCAATCACTCAAATTCTACAAAAACTTGGCAACCATGCTATTCTGTGTTGCATACTCCTTTCAAATTGGTGAAATTCCTGCCTTAATTTTTGGAAGTTGTTGATGAAACTCCTGGCAGGCCTTACTTTATCTGAAATTTGAGTTGTGGCATTGCAATAAGAATTTCCTCTTATGTATATTTTTATTTTGTTCTAGGTTTTAAACTTCATGTGGCTAAAGTTCTTTTTGATGTGGCGCTACTTTCGATTATGGTCACTGGTATGTTCATTGAAAGTGTATAATTTTCTTTTATTTTGTTTTTAATTAAATCTGTGTTGTGGATGGACTATTATTGGATCAGATTTATCTGAAATTTCAGTGGTAACAAACTTTGAGTTTTAGATTGGTGTCTGAACACTCATGGGAAGAATTTTTTTCCTCTATAATTATGTGATTGTAGATTTGTGGCATTGAAGCCCCTGAGAATATGCCAAGGTGTATCAATAATTGCTACAATTTGGAAAGTTTCTGGAAGAACTGGCATGCTTCCTTCAACAAATGGCTTGTCAGGTACGCTTTCTACTTTTTCACATTTAGCACATCTTGTATTCCTGTCATTTTTATTTTTACAAAATTTGTTTTTAAGTACATGTACATTCCTCTTGGGGGCTCTGCGAGAAAGCTTCTGAATATATGGGTTATAGTTATTGTATTCTTGCAAAATTTGTTTTTAACATGTACATTCCTCTTGGGGGCTCTCAGAGAAAGCTTCTGAACATATGGGTTATATTCACATTTGTTGCTGTATGGCATGACTTAGAGTGGTACTACTTGCTTTTTCAAGTTTTCCAATGTCACTTTTTCCTTGACAGTGAAAAAGAAGTATGAATTTTTTAAATCCCATTCCTCAGCTGACAGTGTATTGGTTTTGACCTTAGGAAGCTTCTTTCATGGCATGGTTAACATGTTTATTCTTTGTTCCAGAGATGATACTGAAATCATTGGCAAATGCATTTCAGGTGATGTGTATTTTCCGAGTTGCTATTTACTCTAATTTACTTCATTTTCCCTCTGATTATGAACGTTTTATCTTGCTTACTAGGTTCTGATTGAACCAATTCTGTCACCATAAATTTGCAGCTAATGAATGTCGATATTGTAATTAAATCCACATAGTTGTGACTGGGGATGTACCTGGTGTGAGTTGAGTACATTGGTGGCCAACAAAGCTTGATCCCCAAATAACCTAATGCTCTCCTGTGCTTCAACCTTAACTTAGTCTAAACCAAAGGTAATCAAGTCTAATTCTTACCCTAGACCTTGTCCTTTTGCATTGGATTGGCTTCTATGAGACATGGGTGTGCTTATGTTAGCATATTATGCATTTATCAGGTAGGGAAAGAGGGAAACAAGTAAGGATATGCCACCAACTTAGGATCTTGTGCTTAAGAGCCTAAAAGCACCAGTGAGCTAAATAGGTTGTTTACCTAAATTTGTAGTCATGTAGACCTATAATCTGCATAGGGTAGGGTTATGGAAATTACGGGGTAAAGGAGGGTGGCACTTTCAGGAAGTGAGAGAAAGATAAGGGTAGGGTTATAGAAAACCATTAGAAAGGATTGGAATCTTTGGCTAGTAGAGTTGTTTAGTTGGTAATTGGCGGAGGGTGAGATTTTGGAAGGTCAAGTGGTACGGTGATGAACCACTATGTACTACCTTCCCTTCTCCATTTATTGCTATTTCAAAGAAGGCTTGGGTGGTGGATGTTTGGAAACTATCATATGAAAGGGGTTGTTGGGCCCTTCGCTTCACTAGGCTCCTAAATGATTGGGAGGTGAAAATTATGGAGCACTTCCTATTGAGATTGCAAGGGAGGAGGGTGTGCAGGGAAGAGGAAAATAAAGTGATTTGGATAGGGTTGAAGAATGGTAGGTTTTCTGTTAAAGCCCTATACTCGGCTTTGGAGTCGGGAAGTACAATTTCTTTTTTGGCAAGTGTTATTTGGAACTCTTGGGTGTCATCGAAGGTGGGTTTTTTTGCTTGGGAGGCTAATTGGAAAAGGGTTTTAATCTTGGATCATTGAAAGAAGAGTGAGTGGTTTTTGGCTAACAGATGTTTCTTTTATCATTTAGAGGAAGAATCCATTGATCACATCTTTATTCACTGTGTCAAGACTAGGGTTTTTGGCATTTATTGTTCTCCGTGTTTTGCATGTCTTGGGTGCTTCCCTCTATAGTCAAAGAGATGCTAGTAGGATGGCATGTGTCGCATGACTCTTCTGTGGGTAAAAAGTGGAAAAAGGCGCAGTGGGCTACTCCCTTATGCTTATTCTAGACAATTGGGAAGGAAAGAAACAGTGAATCATTTGAAAATGAGGAGAATTCTGTACAAGGGCTGAAACACTATTTTCTATGATATCTATGAGCTTGGCCTAAGTTGTTTTTATGTTTTGGTCTTCCTATTATGGTAGATTTTGTTGATTGATTGGACTCTTATTTAGGAGGGTGATGTTTTTTGTTACCCCTTTATTTTTTTGGAGGCATCTTTAGGCGTCTGTTGTATACTTCATGTGTACTTTAAGGCACCCTGCATTGATCAATTGGACTCTTATTGAGGAGGGTGATGTTTTTTGTTACCCCTTTATTTTTTTGGAGGCATCTTTAGGTGTCCGTTGTATACTTCATGTGTACTTTAAGGCACCCTGTTGAGTTTTTTTTTTTTTTATGGCATCCTCTTGCTTTACTCATCAAAATAATGGTTGGGCTAATAATAATAATAAAAAATTAATAATTAATTAATAATATCAACCACTACACTATGTTTGATCCAAGGAAAGTAGAAAGAAAAAAATGCTTAAAAAATTATTTTCTTATGTTAGATTTAATTAAAAATATTTGTATTTTTAAATTATTTAATCTTTATATAGAGGAGTTAATCATAATAATAATAATAATAATAATAATAATAATCATAGGATTCTCATAATTAATGGATAACATCAACCTATGTTGATTCAAGGAAAGTATCAAGAAAGAAAAAAATATTAAAAAAAATGATTTTCTTATGTTAGATTTTATTATGAAAATACAAAAGAAAATAAAATATAATTAAAAATATTTTCATAATTAAATTATTTAATTTTTATATAGAGGAGTTGACATTTGTCAAATGAGTTTGAAGTAGCATATTAAAGTAATATATTGACCTTAAATCTTTTTTTGATTTTCCTTCACTCTTTCTTTTTTTTCCTTCTACTTTTCTCTCTATTTTCTTTTTCTGGCATTTTCCTTCAAATTTTCCAGGAACCAAACATAGCCATAGGCTACTTGGGCCCTTCTCCAGCTAATCCAGTCCCGGCATCCAATCTCCCATCAACAGTTACCCACCCACGGATACCCCACTTAGACAAACTGCACATCCTTGCCCTTGAGATCCCTGACTAAAGGTTTTATCACCAAAAGATTATGAATAGAGAGAGAGTATTCCTTTGCTTTTTTGTGTTCTTTGGGTTTTATAGTTTATGGTGCATGCTGCTAGTGATCTTTTTAAATGTTTTCGTAGCATAGTTTTATGCAGCTTCCTTTATGATAAGTTGCTATGACATGATATTTAACTATCTGTGACAGGTTTGAAACAGCATGTCTTTAGTTTCAGAGTCTTTTTTACATCTCCTCAACTAACACTGCAGTAATCTTTTTTTATTTATTTTCAGGCTGAGAGTGCTTTTGGGGAATTTATTTTCCGTGAACTTAGTGCAGTTGCTGGTGCTGTCACAATCACTTGCCTCATGGTTTGCCCTTTTTCTTATACTTGGAGCAATAATTTTATGTTAGAATTAATTATCTGCATTTAATTTCCTTTGTAATTCATAGCGTATTATGATATTTATGTTTCCTGGCAAAAAGAGGGGGAAAGGAAAAAAGACCTAATATTTCTTATGTTGGTGGCATATTTCTAGTTTCCTAGTAATATCACTTAGTACCTGTACTATTGAGAATTATGATTAACCTGTGGAACCAAAAGGGTGGATTCTTAAAGACCTATTTGATGTTTGTACCTATACTATTGGGTCTTTGGATTTTGGAAGTGCAGACCTAAAAGGGGTGGTGAGCGCATCTAACTTTATCTCCAGCATCGTCCCATCAGAAAATGTCCCTCAGAGTTCAATCGTCATAGGTCCCTAACTTTAGCCATCAGGCTTTCTTAACAAAGAACAGAACTGCTCTGTTGTCCATACCTAACGAGACCAGAACTACCTATCAGTTGGCTTGCAAATCTCAGCCTCAAGGACTGCTCCTTGGAAGTAGTTGATCATTAAGGACGATACTCAAGTGTGCATGCTGCCCTTAGTTTTGAGGGCTTTCACCCCTTGGAACCAAAACAGGGAGAAAATTGAAGAACATAGAGAACAACGAAGTTATGGATCATCATTATGTTTCCATATAAATTTGAATGATTCAATTTCCATGGACTACCAAAAATTCCAAAATACTAGCTTCCACCCTCCTGTTACCACTCGAAACAAAAACAAAAACACAAAAAAAAAAATAAAAATAAAAATAAAATGGAATGAAAGAGAAATCCTAAACACAGGCCCAAATAGGTATTCATGCATGCGCTCTTGAATTTGAGTATTTTCAGTCTGGGAGTCCTGTAAGAAGTATATTTCCACAATCAGCTTACATACCTCATAAGGTTTTTTTCCTTTTTTGTTCTACAGGTTGCCAATCTTGTTGGCTATGTCATTGGACCATCAGGCATTAATTGGTTTATTTCTCGGTTCCTTCAGAAAGAAGGTATGCAGCATCTTTCTTACCCATTCCTCTTTTATGTTCTTAGATGCATACAGATGCAAAGTTGAAGTAATTTGAATGTTTACAGGACTTCCAATTCTGGGCGGCATGTTTATAACATTTTATGTGGGAACAAAGGTAAATTATATGACATACCCAAGCATTGGGTCTCTAGTTGGGGTTTATTAACATTGAGGGCCTTGGTTATTTTGCAGCTTATGTTCCACATTGATGATGCCAAGAAAAGGAGGCACCAGCACTGAATTAAAGTTTACAAATTTGGAATCCAAGTCTGATTTGCCAATATTCCTGATTATAGAGGTTATAATATATCTGTTTGTGGACTTGGATCTACTAGGGAGATTTCCTTAAAACAAATAGACCCTCTAATTCATAAAAACTTAACAGGTTCAAGTGGCTCTGTTTTTCCATTTTAATACTTGGTTTCTGTGTTTCTTTCTTAATATTCATTTTGAGGCAGACAAGGACGTGCCATATAGTGATACAAGACTGTCTACTCTATTTTTGTTTGGTTTCTTAAGTAGAAGGGCATGCAAAATCATCCCTTCTCCAAGATTATGTTTTGTACATGGAATTGGAATACTCACACTGGGATCAGACGTTTACTAACTTCTTACAACAGAATTTCTATGAGAATGCAATTTGTGTATACATGGTTTTCCAGTGTGTACTCGCATGCTTGTAACATTTTATCTGACGCATTATAACATGATTATTTAATATCATTCTAAACTATGATAGCAAAACCATTTAAGCATCCTCATTCGGAAGAGCTGATGGACAAAAAGGTGATGATCCATTTCATATGCAGTTACTTTTTGTTTGCTGATGTTGAACCTAGATCTCAGTTGGAGAATGAAATATGCTCTTACTCTTTGTTTCCCAACATTGAGCCTATATCTCACTTGGAGAATCTGTGAAGGATATAGTTAAGACATTTTTTACCAGGCTTCACTGGCTCATCTTACCAAAACTGTGGACATGGGAAGGTAGTTGAAAATCCTTTCTTCTACTGCTACCGAGGTTTTTTACCTTAACATTTGGTTTCTGATTTTTTTATATTTCCTAATGAATGGGGATTACTTTCATGACTCTTCACCAATACTTTTTGCAGGGACCAAAGCCACCTCTGAATTGATGGGTCCGAGTTCAGTTCCTGAGAGTTATTTGTCAATCAATGGCTTACTTTCAGATCCTCTATGATCCAGTGACCTGCTATGTTTGCAGTCAATGCAGGCCTAAAAGCAATCACTGCATGCAAGTTGGCAATAACTAGAAGTTTTCAAACTTGGGAGCCTACTGTAACCCTGCTCCAACTTAGTTAGTGTTCCCTCCTTGCGTTCTTTTATCAGTTTTCTTCTAATCCTTTCTATGCCTTAAAAGGTCCAATTCATCTGCATTCTCGACTGCCTATTTCCATGCTCCAGCAAATCTTCCATGAACCTAATCCTCAAATTTCCAGAGGACTGAGTCCCATCTTGGAAGGAGAGTAACCCATAATTTGAGGTGCCTACCGGCTACCAGCCACATAAATCTAGCATGCACCTGCAATGCTTAGCTCGATCATCACTTCAATCTCAGAGCTCATATTTCTGGGCATGAAAACGTATGAAATTTGATTATGGTTCCATGAACCTTTCAAATGTTTTCAAACGCTAGTTTTCCAGCATGCTTGAGTGAAAAAATTGCAAGTACCAAGGCCTCCTATGAATGGAAGATGAGACAATGGAGTTGGAGAGTGGATCCTGTAACAAGCCTCTAGACCTAGGGCTTGAACCTGGGTTCTGAATTCGATGAAAGACTAGTTGAGTTGAGCGTTGAGCATGGGCATCCTTTAATATCATTTTTAGCATTGTCCACTGCCACAGAAGAAACAAGGTCATGCAGGTTGCAGGGTATTAATTAGGTGAAAATACCATAAAACAGGCAAAATTCAATCGAACCTTGGTAGAGTTTTAACAATTTGGGGGCCAAAGCTACGGGCTACCTATATACGTTATAATAAGTTGGCGATATATTCAAAAAGTAGTTATTATTGTCCTTATCGTTTAACAAAGTAAATGATTATAGAATTAAACCACTAATGTCCCAAAAACATAGAAAAAAAAGGAAAAATTAAAAATGATAAGAAATGTGAATAGAAAATTTTTAATAATCTCATAAAAAAATCCTTTTTTTATTTTTTAAGATTTTAATAATTTCTTTGATAAAATTTGAGATTTTTTTAAAACTAGTAAGTATGAAATCAAGGGGAATTTATGTAACCATACACCAAGGGGCAAAATTTTACCTTTTAGAAACTTTACTTTTTACTTTTCAAATTCAGTGGATTTTGTGGAAAATAAACGACCTTTCTTACACTGTAATAGTGATGTTGAGGCCCTTCCAAAAATACCCTCTTATAGTTTGACATCTCTCCTAGTTGGATAAGTTGCTTGGAAAAGCCACATAAGCAAGGTCTAAATCAGTTGTCCACTTAAGCCAATGACATGGCTCATTTACATGTCACTGGCCAACTAGACACTCCACATAGATTGATTTTTTAAAAAATATTTACCCCCAAATGTCTTCTTCTTTCTTCAACCAAACCCTAACACCAAAAACCCATGTTCTTTCTTGTTCATTCACAGGCACAACCCATCACAAGGCGAAAAGATCTATAAAAAATCTGGTAGGTTCTCAAATCGCAATAGCCCATCAACCCCAAATGAACCTCCAAACTTGATCTCTTATTTTGTTTCTCCTCTATCACCATAAGGAAGACGACATCTTCATTTTCCCACCAAACATCAATCTGAAACACTAAAGTCCAAGTGTGAACCCCCTGGCAAAGGCCAGGTAGACAAAAAAACCCATTTCCTTCTCATTTTAGGATCGACAGTCATTTTTCTCCTTGTTATACTTCTTATTTTGCTTTTACATTGAAGAAGGAGAAAGAAAGCAATTGAGAGAACGAGAGAATGAAGAATAAAAATATTGTAGTTGCATTTAACTTTTAAAGCAAAGGTTTTTCCAGGTGATATATATGTGTTATCAAATTTTGTAATAACTTTATATTTTGATTTGTCATTTTGATTCTTTGAGATTTGAATAATGTCATGGTTATGTGATTTGTGCAATTTTGTGATTTAAACTTGATTACATTGCATATTTCTACATGTTCAAAGTTCATTAATATTGTATCTAAATTTATATTTTAATTTATTTAGGGTTTATTTGAAATGAAATATGACTTAAAATTTGATAAATGATGGGAAAATGAGATGGTGGTAAGCTATATTGATTTTGTTTTATAGCTAAATTGTTGTGTTTGTGTTGTATGTGGTTGTTGGGAAGAATACGGAAAAGAGAAGAAAAATATGACAATTGCATGAGAAGGGAATACAATTTTTAGGAATGTTCAAACAATTTGTTGTTTAATGTTGTTTATATGGGATTCGAGATGTTTTGTTGTTTATATGGGATTCCAAAATGAGTAATTTGAGTGATTTTTTATAGTTGTTAATTGGTGAATCTAATGCATGGGAAAAGAATTCATGTTTAGTCATGAGTAGATGAGTATAAATTTTAAAAATGATTGGGATTAAAGTTTGAATAAATTTCTTAATAAAAGTTTTGAATTTGTAATGAATGAGGGTGGAATTGAAGAAGAAAATAAAACAAATTTAGTAAAGCGGACATGAATTTATGTGGGAATTAGGGAAAATAGTAGTAGAGCCTTAGGTTCAAAATTGATGGTCACAACCACAAATATGAAATTTGTTTTGTTTATGTGTGTAGTAGTCATAGTAAGGGTCTACCCTTGGATGAAGGTGTAATGCCCAAGTTTTTTTTTTAGGGGCAATTTAGGAAAATATTAATAATATTAAATTAATTAATTAATTAATTTAATAAAATGGAAGAGGGGTGAAAAGGTAATTTTACGAATAAATACCCTAGGTATAAATTAAGAATTATGTTCTTCCTATTCTTTTCTTAAACGCGTTCCTGTTCGTAGAGAGTTCCAGAGAACGTAAGATTGGAGTCGAATTTTAGGATTTGAAGAACAGATCTCTATAGCTAAGATTCTAATCCCTAAATTAATATTTTAGATTTATTAGTTAATTTTAAGCACATTAGATATTTTTTGGAAAACCCAAATCTAGATTAGGGTTAGTTTATTTTTTTTAATTCGTTTTTAATATCAAAATAGTGAAAATTTAAGATTTTGATTTATTGTTGGAAATTGGGAAATCTTAAGTTTTTAGATGAAAAAAAATGAGAGTAAATAAATATATTGTTATTTGTGGCTTAAGGGATTAGAAATATTTTTAAAAAAGAAAAAAAAAAAAAAAAAAAAAGAGGAAGGAATGCGTGTGCACACCGGAGAAAGTTGGAGAATGGTAAAAAAAAATTATATATATAGTAATATAAATAATAAGAGAAGATGTGTACGGATGGATGGTGTTTGGTAGTTAATGTATATATATATATATTATGTTGGCAATAATGGAGAATTGTTGGGGATAAAGTTTATGTTTGAAAAAAAAAAAGTGAGAGAATAAAAGTTTTAAATAAAAGAAAGTAAAGTTTTTGGTATTATAATTATACTAATGATGAGTGTAAGTTAATAAATAACATAGAAATTAATTAGTGAAATAAATTATAGTTTAATTAAATTAAGTTGTGTCCCAAAAAATAAGTTAAGTTTTATATGAATTAAAAATTTATTAATTTTTTTTAATATGAATAGATTAAATTATCTTTCATAATTAAAAAAATTAATTTGAATACCTAAAATTTTAGGATTGACAAACCTACAATTTTAGATAAATAGTAATGGTTATTTCTCTTATATTTTGTTAGGTGAAGAGTAGATTTTCAGGATTATTTTTCTCCAAAGTTTTTGAGGACTTCTTTTGAGGTAAGGGAAATTAGTGCAGTTATTATTTTTTTTAGAAACAAATTTTTATATACATCATTTGGAAACATTTTGAGTTATTATTCATTTTATGCATAGATCAAATATGTTTTGCATGAAAAGTATGTTAGAACCATATTTTATTTACAACAGAGAAATGTGGAGATATTATGTTTTGCAAATTTGAATAATTGAAATAAGTGTTTAACTCTGGTTTGTTTGGCCCTTGTCAACGGGATATAATAGTTGACATTTACATTTCTTGGTGGGGAATGTAATTGATTTGGACCCCAGACTCTAGGGGTTTGGTTAAAGGTTACTAGTATTAGTAGTGTTTGGTTCCGTCCACCTTAAAGGAACAGTTTGAGGCTAGCCACCTATTTGAAAAGTTCCACCTAACTGGGCACTATTTGATGTTTGATGACCAGAGTAAATAAATGTTTTGAATGTTTTGATTGAATTTGATATGAAAATGTTTGAATCAGAATTGAAAGTGTAAAATTAAAAGTTTTGAATGTATTGGCAAAATTGACTCAAAAGGTTTATGTGAATAATTAGTTATAATGTCTCCTATTTTGCAAGTGACTTTGAAATGTTTGATCCATGGACTGCATTAATGTTTCTTATTGGGCTTTGAGCTCATTCCTATTTGTTGATAATTTTTCAGGTACCCTTAGTTCGGGCGAGGAATGATGGCTAGGTCGAGGAATGGTCATCATTAGAATTCTGCTTAGGATGTTATTTGGACATTGCTAGCTTATAAGTTTATGTTCATTTGGATTATTTGGTTTTTGGAAGCTATTTAGATATTTTTTTGATAAGTTTGAAGTTGAGATTTGGAGATTATGAAAATTTGTTAGCACTTGATTTATTTGAGTTTGCAATCTATTTGGATAATGGATTTTGGTTGATGGATGCTTAGTTTTAAAGTTAAGTTTGAAGATTTTAGAATTTTGTTCCGCTACTCTGAACATGTTTTTGGTAATTGGTTACTTCCAGTTACAATATGATTGTTTGGGTTAGGTTACACTTTAAGCCTTCGGGTTTGAGGTGTGAAATGACCGTCACGCCTTTGGAGTGGGTCTTGGGGCATGACAGAAGGGGTTGGCCGTAATTCAGTTAATGACATTTGGATGAAATTATTGTTTTCATAAGAAGTTACAGTAAATGAATTAAAGGTTGACCCATTTGTTTGGAGGTAAGCCCTTAGTTGTAAATATTGTTGTGGTTTAATCTGGGTAGTGGGCAAAATAAAGGCTGACTCATTTGTTTGGAGGTCGACCCTTGGTTGTAAACATTGTTGTGGTTTAATCTGGGCAGAGGGCAAAATAAAGGTTGACCCATTTTTTTGGAGGTCGGTCCTTGGTTGTAAACATTGTTATGGTTTAATTTGGGTAGTGGGAAAAATAAAGGCTGACCCATTTGTTTGGAGGTCGGCCCTTAGTTGTAAACATTGTTGTGGTTTAATCTGGACAGTGGGCAAAATAAAGGCTGGCCCAATTGTTTGGAGGTCGGCCCTTGATTGTAAACATTGTTGTGGTTTAATCTGGGCAGTGGGGAAAATAAAGGCTGGCCATTTGTTTGGAGGTCAAGCCTTGGTTGTAAACATTGTTGTGGTTTAATCTAGGCAGTGGGCAAAATAAAAGCTGACCCATTGTTTGAGGGGGTGGCCCGAAAAGAGTGACATTAGCACAATTTGGTTTGAAGAGTTACCAAAACAATGGTTGGCCCATGAATTGAGAGGTTCACTCCCTAACTTATATAACATAGCAAATTACTACCAAGTAAAATAAAATAATTGCATTGCTTAATGTTAAGTATACATTATGCATGTTTATATTTACACCATTAATTTTAGACCATGAAATGTAAATGAAGCTCATTTGTAAAGTTTCAAAGATAAACGATGTATTAATATATGATGGTCGTAGGCGTGATAATCAATTTTGTTATAACTAAGTTGGTTTAAGCACTGTTATTAAGAAATTAGTTAATTGTTTCAGCTTGACTAAAGGTTCATGCTTCTAAACAGGGGTTGCACATGATCGAGTAGCATTTAAATGGATCCAAGTAATACAATTTATTGTTATTTGCACATTGGAGGAGAGCTAGTAAGGGATGAACATGGCAATGTGGAATATATGGGTGGGAGACGAGAGGGTCTAAGTTTAGAATGATCAATGACATATAATGATTTTGTTTCAAGGATTAATGAGAAAATGAACATCAATATAGTGGGACCAACATTTTCATATACTCTCCCATTTGATTTATATGCACTTCAACCATTAAAAAATGATGAAGATTTGACAAACATGTTTCAATTTAGTGACCGATTTGCACGTGTATATATATGTTTAGCATCAACAGTTGAAGATGATGAAATGATTGAGAATGGAGGACAAGGGTAAGTTATATCAAAAGAATATCTAATCTTAAATGATTCGGTGTATTTATTTATTTTTTAATATTTATGTTTATTCATTAGATGTTATAATGCAGCTTGAATGAAACAATCGTAGGGTCTAACTCACCGATCCCATATTCAGCAAGAGATGTTGATATTAGAATGCAATCACGAGGATTTCATCAAAGATGTGTTGAATCACATGTTGGTCCACTAGAGTCAAGTCGTTTTGAGAGTGCAATATTGGGTAGTGGGCATACCTTCTCAACTGAAAATGACTTTCAAGATGCAATATATCTCATGTCAGTAGGAGGTCGTTTTAGATATAAGTTTAAGAGGAATTGTCTTAAGCATATGACTGTAATATGTGTTGTTGAATGATGCCCTTGGAAAATAACTGTTCGTGCTATTGGGAAAACAAAAATAGTTCAAGTGCATACATTTAGAAATGAACATAACCACTCTTTAGAAAATGTGTTAGTTTCCGAACCAGCAGTTCGTTGTAATCGAGCCACAACTATGATTGATGATGTTATTCATTCAAATCCATATTACTTGCCCCGTCAAATATGTAAAGACTTTCGTCAACAATACGGAATGCAATTTAATTATTGTCAAGCATGGATCTTGAAAGAGAAGGCTAAAGAACGAATTCATGGTGTGTCGGAATGTTCATATAAGTTGTTACCTTGGTTATGTACAAGGCTTATTAAAACAAATCCAGGGACGATTGCAGAATATAGATGTTCGGATGATGGTCATTTTATGCAATTGTTTGTTGCCCTTTCAGTGTCAATACATAGGTTTCAAATGGGATGTCGGCCTATTATATCAATAGATTCATCCCACATGAGTGGGCCATACAAGGGTGCTTTATTTTCAGCTTCTTCGTATGATGCTGATGATGGCATGTTTCCACTTGCTTATGGCTTATTTAGCTCTAAGAATTACGAGGATTGGCTTTGGTTCTTAGAGAAATTGGAGATAGTCATAGGTGAAAGAGAGGTTATAATAATATCTGATAGGCACCAAGGGATTATCCGTAGTGTTTCAGAGGCATTTGGTAGTGAAAACCATGCACATTGCTATTGTCACATTAAAGGAAACTTCAGTAGCTTTCTAACAAAGCTGAACACTAAAGGGAGGAAAGTGAAGGAAAATGCTTTGCAAATGCTTGATTCTATCGCCTATGCTAGGTTAGATTGTGATTATGAGGTTGTAATGGATACTTTAAGGACATTTAATCATGATTTGGCGAAGTGGGTTGAAGAAAATAATCCTCAACATTGGGCAATCTCTAAATTTAAGAAGATGCGTTGGGATAAGATGACAAGTAATTTGGCCGAGTCTTTCAATTCTTGGTTAAGACATGAATGACACGATAACATTTGTGTTTTCTTCATCGAGCATATGGATAAGTTAGGATCTCTTTTAGTCGAGCACAAAAATGGACTTGTAAAATAGAATGGGTGTATTGGTCCTAAAACAGAAGAAAATATTGCATTGAACATTGGAAAATGTGAAAATTATATCACTTATTTACACTTGGGTAGTTCGATGAAAGTATCCAATGGAAAAACATTCTTGGAAGTGGACTTAATGGAGCGAACTTGCACATGTAAAGCATGGCAAATGTCTGGAATCCCATGTGATCACGCTTGTGTAGCTATATGACGAATAGGGTTTGATGTATCTAATTATTTTGATGACTGGTATAAGTACAATTTGCAAGAGAAAATATACTCTGGAAGCATGCGTACTTTGGTAACGTATGACATGCCAATGATTGATGAAGATGGAACCGTTCATGATGTCTTGGGTCATACTTATCCCTTTCTTAATCCTCCAACCACAAAGTGACCTCCTGGAAGACCTAGGAAACGTAGAATCGAGTCTCAATTCATGTAAAAAAAAAAACCGTTCATTGCTCTCGTTGTAATCTGCCTGGGCATAATCGTGCGACATGTAACAACCCATTGTTGTAAGTTTTTTTTTATTAAACTTCATAATGTAAGATCGACTTTATATTAGTATGAAATAGTTTGGTAATCTTTGTTGTTGTTTCCTTGATTATAAGCAATGAGTAATTTATTGGATTTGAAGTGTTTGGTGTACATATATTGTGATTGTATGTTGTTCTTCAATATTATGGGATATGTTACATGATAATGTAATTGTAATAGCAAAATTTGTACCTTGATCATGATTGTTCAAAGATGGCATTGAAATGACATAGATTCACATGGCGTCCTTGGCAAAAAAAAAAATTGTTAACTAGTGGGCATAATCATGGCCAACCTTTACATGTAGGGGCTGTCGGTTTTTGGCTGATGACCCTTAAGTATATTATTTAGTTTTGTGTGAAATGGGCAGTAGCCAAAATAAGGGTGTGCCTGTTAGATCATAGGTAACCTTATCGTTTTTCTTCTTTAAAATTGGTTTCATGTTATGTGAGGAGTTTATAAAAGGGAGGTTGACCCATTAACACCATGGGAAGGCATTCGGACATTAGTTTAGTATGTTATGTGCAGAAGGCAATCTAGGGGCGTACTTTCCATTTGAAACGCATGCCTATGTGTTAATGACATTATATAGTTATGCTACATGCAGAAGGCAAAGTAGGGGAGCACCATTCGTTGCATAGGCATGGCCATGGGTATGATAATATTATTGGGAAATTTTATATGCAGTATGCAAACTAGGGGCTCACCCTTGATTTTAGAGGCATGCCTATTGCTAAAACCATTATATTAATAGGCTATGTGCAATAGGCAACCTAAGAGCACAACCTTGATGGAAGACGCATGAATGTGGGCGAAAAACTTCTTTTTGTTAAGCTATTTGCAGTAGGAAAAAGAAAGGCATGACTCTCTGTCAGAGTCATGCCTTTAGGATGACTAGAGTTGAAGTGTGGGTTGGGCAGTAAGGCAAATGGAGGCATGTTGATAGCTTGAAAGGTTGGCCTTTGACATTCATATGAAATAAGCGATGGAAATGATTCCTTGATTTAAAATCATAGATTTTTTTAAATAATTTTTTTTAAAATATTTATCATTTTTTAAAAATTTTAATTGTTCAATTTTTAATTTATTTTTTATTTTAAATTTATATTATCATTTTATTTTATATTATCTTTTTATTTTTAACTACTTTTTTTATTTAGCTCATTGCTGCTATTTTACAAAAAATTACTATCACTTCATTATTAATTTTTTTTATTTATCCGTTTACTTTTATTTAATTTCAAAATTTTGTATTTTTAAATATTACAAATATAGTTTTACTCAGAATTTGATACAATATAAAAAAAATAATGAAGCCCTAATATTTTATAATTTAAAATTAATTTGATTAGATAAATTATTAATAATTTTAATTATTTAAAGAAATTAATGTTAATAGAAAAATTGTCACCACATATTTGTAATAAATTTTTAGAAATCATATCTCAAATCAAATATTTTATATAAATCAATTTAGTTTTTATTTAAAATGTAATAAAATATGTTTTAATAAAAGTATTTTTTTAATTTTAAAATAAATCTCTTAAATATATTAAATGAATTTATGCTAATTTTTTTTTATAAAAATTTAATAAATATTATATTTAATCATACTTATATCAATTACACTTACAAAATATCATTAATATATATATATATATATATATACATATATTACAAATTTTGCGAATGATGTACAAAGGGTTCCAAAGTGTGTTTCAAGGTGGAGATCAACCATGAATCCCTTCCTTATGGGTTGCCAAATTAAATTATGGTCCATCCATGTTCAGATGGGGATCCCGAAAGCACTAAGATCGGATGTACCAAATTTAATGAATGATGTACCAAAGGTCGAAAAGTACATTCCGAGGTGGGGATCGGACCCCAATCACTTCCTTATGGGTTTCTAACATAAATTGTGGACCATACATATTGAAATGGAGGTCCCGGAAGCAGTCGGATCGAATGTACCATATTTAATGAAGGATGTACCAAATTTTGTGAAGAATGTACCAAGGGTTCGAAAGTTCGTTCCGAAGTGGGGATTGGCCCCAAATCACTTTGTTATGGGTTTATAAATGAAATTATGGCCTTTCAAAAGTTCAGATGGGGGTCTCGGAAGCACTAGGATCGGATGTACCAAATTTAATGAAAAATGTACCAAATTTTGTGAAGGATTTACCAAGGGTCTAAAAGTGCGTTCCGAGGTGGGGATCGGCCCCCAATCACTTCCTTATGGGTTTTTAAATGAAATTATGGACCATCCATGTTGAAATGGGGGCCTCGGAAGCTGTCGGATCGGATGTACCAAATTTAATGAATGATGTACTAAATTTATTGAAGGATGTACCAAGCGTTCCAAAGTGCGTTCCGAAGTGAGGATCAGCCCCAAATCACCTTGTTATGGGTTTCTAAATGAAATTATGGTCCATCCATGCTCAGATGGGGGTCCCGGAAGCACTAGGCTTGGATCTACCAAATTTAATGAAAAATGTACCAAATTTTGTGAAGGATGTACCAAGGGTCCGAAAGTGCGTTCCGAAGTGGGAATAAGCCCCAAGTCACTTCCTTTTAGGTTTTTAAATGAAATTATGGGCCATCCATGTTGAAATGGGGGTCCTGGAAGCTGTTAGATAGGATGTACCAAATTTAATGAAGGATGTACCAAATTTATTCAAGGATGTACCAAATTTTTGAAGGATGTATCAAGGGTTTGAAAGTGCATCCTGAAGTGGGTATCAGCCCCAAATCACTTTGTTATGGGTTTCTAAATGAAATTATGGTCCATCCATGCTCAGATGGGGGTCCCAGAAGTACTACGATAGGATGTACCAAATTTAATGAAGGATGTACCAAATTTTGTGAAGGATGTACCAAGGGTCCAAAAGTGCATTCTGAGGTGGGGATCGACCCCCAATCACTTCCTTATGGGTTTCTAAATGAAATTATGGACCATCCATGTTGAAATGGGGGTCCCAGAAGCTGTCGGATTGGATGTACAAAATTTAATGAAGAATGTACCAAATTTTGTTAAGGATGTACCAAGGGTCCCAAAAGTGCGTACCGAAGTGGGGATCAGCCCTAAATCACTTTGTTATGGGTTTCTAAATGAAATTATGGCCCATCCATGCTCAAATGGGGGTCCTGGAAGCACTATGATAGGATGTACCAAATTTAATGAAGGATGTACTAAATTTTGTGAAGGATGTACCAAGGATCTGAAAGTGCGTTCTGGGGTGGGGATCGGCCCCCAATCACTTTCTTATGGGTTCTAAATGAAATTATGGACCATCCATGCTGAAATGGGGGTCCTAGAAGTTGTCGGATTGGATATACAAAATTTAATGAAGGAGGTACCAAATTTATTTAAGGATGTACCAAGGGTCCGAAAGTGCGTACCGAAGTGGGGATCAGCCCCAAATCACTTTTTTATGGGTTTCTAAATGAAATTATGGCCCATCCATGTTCAGATGGGGGTGCTGGAAGCACTAGGCTTGGATCTACCAAATTTAATGAAGGATGTACCAAGGGTCCGAAAGTGCGTTCCGAGGTGGGGATCGGCCCCCAATCACTTACTTATGGGTTATTAAATGAAATTATGGACCATCCATATTGAAATGGGGGTCCCAGAAGCACTAGGATCGGATGCACCAAATTTAATGAAAGATGTGCCAAATTTTGTGAAAGATGTACCAAATGTCCAAAAGTGCATTCCGTGGTGGGGATCAATCCCCACCTTGGAACGCACTTTCGGACCCTTGGTACATCTTTCATTAAATTTGGTACATCCGAGCCTAGTGCTTCCGGGACCCCCATCTAAGCATGGATGGGCCATAATTTCATTTAGAAATCCATAACAAAGTGATTTGGGGTCGATCCTCACTTCGGATCGCACTTTGGAACCCTTGGCACACCCTTCACAAAATTTGATACATCCTTCAATAATTTGGTACATTCTTCATTAAATTTGGTACATCCGATCCGACAGCTTTCAGGACCCACATTTCAACATGAATGGTCCATAATTTCATTTAGAAACCCATAAGGAAGTGATTGGGGGCCGATCCCCACCTCAGAACGCTCTTTCGGACCCTTGGTACATCCTTCACAAAATTTAGTACATCTTTCATTAAATTTGATACATCTGATCCTAGTGCTTCCGGGTCTTCCATTTGAACATGGATGGTCCATAATTTCATTTAGAAACCCATAACAAAGTGATTGGTAGCCGATCCTCACGTCGGAACGCATTTTCGGACCCTTGATACATCCTTCATTAAATTTGGTAGATCCAAGCCTAGTGCTTCCGAGACCCCTATCTGAGCATGGATGGGTCATAATTTCATTTAGAAACCCATAACAAAGTGATTTAGGGCCGATCCCCACTTCGGATTGCACTTTGGAACCTTTGGTACATCCTTCATTAAATTTGGTACATCCGATTTGATAGCTTCTAGGACCCCCATTTCAACATGGATGGTCCATAATTTCATTTAGAAACCCATAACAAAGCAAATTGGGGTTGATCCCCACTTCGGAACACACTTTAGAACCCTTGGTACATCCTTCACAAAATTTAGTACATCCTTCATTAAATTGGGTATATACGATCCAACAGCTTCCGAGACCCCCATTTCAACATGGATGGTCCATAATTTCATTTAGAAACCCATAAGGAAGTGATTGTGGGCCGATCCCCGCCTTAGAATGAACTTTCGAACCCTTGATGCTTCACAAAATTTGGTATATCCTTCATTAAATTTGGTACATCCGAGCCCAGTGCTTCAGGGACCTCCATTTAAGCATGGATGGGCCATAATTTCATTTAAAAACCCACAACAAAGTGATTTAGGGCCGATCCCCACTTCGGATCGCACTTGGGAACCCTTGGTACACCCTTCACAAAATTTGGTACATCCGATCCGACAGCTTCCGGGACCCCCATTTCAACACGGATGGTCCATAATTTCATTTAGTAACCCAAAAGGAAGTAATTGGTGGCCGATCCCCACCTCAGAACGCACTTTCGGACCCTTGGTACATCCTTCATTAAATTTGGTACATCCGATCCTGGTGCTTCCGGGACCCCCATTTCAACATGGATGGTCCATAATTTCATTTAAAAACCCATAGGGAAGTGATTGGGGATCGATCCCACCTTGGAACGCACTTTCGGACCCTTGGTACATCCTTTACAAAATTTGGTATATCCTTCATTAAATTTGGTACATCCAAGCCTAGTGCTTCCGGGACCCCCATCTGAGCATGGATGGACCATAATTTCATTTAAAACCCCATAACAAAGTGATTTGGGGTTGATTTGTACTTCGGAACGCACTTTGAAACCTTTGGTACATTCTTCATAAAATTTGATCACAAAAATTATTTGTACTTGCTTTTACTAGAAAAGAATGAATTTTTACAATTTTATTTACAAAAGTATTTCAATTTGTTTTCATTTAAGAAAAGTGACTTATACGAATTATTAAAAAAAAATACAACTTTATTTGCAAAAGAATTTTTAATTAAAATTAATTTTTGGGACAACTTTATTTACAAAACAATTTTGGACAATTTTTATTAAACAAATAAATTTTTAGACAATCATTATTAAAATCAATTTTTCAAATTCTATTAAAAACAATTTTTTTGGATTTTTCTAAAGGCATTTTTCTTAATTTTATTAATAAAAAAAAACTTTCTTTTATTAAGAAGAATATTTTAAAATTGTTCCTCTTATTTAAACAAAATTTCTGATTTGTTCGATATCCAATTATGTACACAACAAATAAACATATACAAACAAATATTTACAGAAACCAATAAAATTAAAATCAAATAAAAGTAGGTAATAAAACATGTACCCAAATAAGCTTACAACAAACTCAATATCTTCCTATAACTTTTCGAGTCTCACTTTCTTTCATGAAATTTCGTACTCCACATGTCATAAATTCGTACTCAACCAACATAATTGCATAATGGGTCCATGCAAAAACAAAAATAACTTAAATGTAAATATCCAAAAATGTACAAAGTCCAAAACAAATATTCGAGCCCAAATCCAAACTTCAAATTAGTCCGATAAAGTTCATCAATCAAAATGGGCCCAAATTAGCAAATATAACCCAACAAAAATATCTCACATGTCATAGGCCTTAATATAAAATTTCCAAATTAATAGCCAAAATATAAGCTCAATTAATCAAACCTAAAATATGATAAATTAAAATAAATTTCATTTGGCCTAAATTTAATATCCCGTAATCCAAGCCTAATTTAATATATAAACCTAAATCCACAATCAAAATCAACCCAATTTATGCTAATCTCAATTTACAATCAAAATCACACAATTTAATAAATAAGTAACTAAATAAATTAAGCAAACTCAAAATACCCAAACCACTACTGCATAAATCAAACAATAATAAATATAATGACAACAACAACAACAATAATAATAATAATAATAATAACAAAATAAATAAATAAATAAATTTAACTCAATTTTTGGAGTCGGTTTAAGTATTGTGGGAAAGAAAGAAAATGGAAGAAAAGTGGGAGATGAGGGAGATGATTGCTAGTGGCGACCGACCGATGGTCCTGCCAACAGCAATGAGAGATTGATGGATTTTTGGGAAATAAAAGATGGAAAAAAAATGAAAAAAAAAATGGAAAGAAGGAAATAAGTGGGTGTGTGGCAATGTGTGGAGGAAGAAGAGAAAGTGGAAAAAAAAAAAAAGGAAAAAAAATGGGGGCAATTGGTGTGTGTTGGAAGTGGTCGTGGAGCGTGGGTGTTAGGTTGAAGAGAGAATAAAAATAAAAAGGGAAAAAATGAAGAGTCCCCTCGGCTAGTGTGTGGGAGTTAGCATGGGGAAGAAAAAAAAATGAGATGGGAAGCCGGCCACCTTGGGAATGGGGGAAGGAGAATAAGAAAATAATAATAATAATAATAATAATAATAATAAAGAAAGTGAGGAGCATGGGTATGGGTTGGATGTGGGGGTATGGGCCTCTGGTATAGGAGGTAGGTGAGGGTAGGTGGAAGAAGAAGAGGAGAGAAAGTGGAGAGAAGAGAAGGAAAAAAAAAAAATATATATATATATATATAATATAATATAATAATAAATAAATAAATAAATAAATAAAACGATTTACAAAATAATAAAAACTAAGAATTAAAGGGTGAATGGGTCAAAAATATCACATGTAATCGGGATTTAAAATCTAAGGACAAAATTGGGCTCAAAATTAATCATAAAAATAAAATTATGACAAATTTTAGGGTCTACACCTCTCTTTATATGAGCCAAGGTAAATAGTGAGTTTATTTTGAAATTATTCTCACACAACGGGAAAATGGTATTTTGATAAATAAATTTAATTTTAAATGAATGAGTGTCTATGTTTTTTTTTTTTTTGTCAAATTATAGTAGAAAAGCTACAATAAACAAATAATAAATATTAAGGTCATTATTAAGTGATGAAACTATTTGATATTCTCTTGCCTTTGGGTATTAATTTACTTAAGTAGCAATTTTTCACTAATATAATTAGTTTTATTATCAACTATTAAAATTAAAACAATAAATTTTTATGCAAAAGATGTAAAAAAGAAAAATAAAATAAATTAAAATAAAACATAACAAAGAAAAATAAAAAGAAAATAATTTTATTTCTAACACATGCATAATTTGCCAATTTTAGTTTTTTTAATACAAAGATGGTAAAAAACAGGGATCACAATTTTTTTTTAATATTTGTCCAAACTTGTCTCTAATAGAACGGATTTGGAATAAAGATAAATTAGTTAAAAGCATATTTTAGTTTTTTTTAAAAAAAAAACCTAAGGCGGTTTACGATGAGTTTTAGTGTTACCTCATCTCAACCACCTTTGAGATATATATATATATATATATATATATATATATGCTTAAATTTAAAAATAATTTAATAAATTAATTAATTAATTTCTTCTTTAATATATAAAATAATAACAAATCTACTTCTTAAATAAAATAAATTATAAAAATGTAAATTATTTATTTATCTACTAAATATGTTTATTTACAAAATATAAAAGTTTAAAAAGAGATGAAATAAGTTTAGGGAGAATTACCCAATAGGATAGGTTGGGGGTGAAAACGACCTCGAAAGGTTACCCAATTTGATAAGTCCTTTGAAGAGTAAGGAGAAATCGTACAAATTCCTCCAAAGGCCAAATTTTATTAAATTGCAAAAACAAAAAAAAAACAAAAAAAAAATAGCATTCGTGAATTGTTACTTGTGTGTACTAAGTAAGATAAAAACAAAGAGAAAAATTACTCTAATCAAGCCTTAGGTCCATAAACTTCAATTTTTGCCCAAAAAAAAATGTTTTTTTGTATGAATCTAGCAAGAAATCTATCAAATGTAAGAAGAAATATTTTTTTTAAATACCGATAAAACACAAAATTACCTTACCCTATGCAAGATTTTTTTTTTTTTTTGAAAAAAAAATAGTTTACAACTTGTATTAAGAAATGAAATGTCAATTACCTTAACAATATCTATATATATATATATATATATGAGAGAGAGAGAGAGATTAGATCTAATAAATTGAAGGAGGTTTTGAGGGAAAAAAATTTTATTTTTTATGTAAAATATTGTCAATTTTTTTTTCTTGATTGTTTAATATGATTTTGGTAATTTTGAGTGTATTGGTTGGAGGTTTTTTTTTTTTTTTTTGGTTGTTTGATATGATTATTATTTATTCTCATTGAAAAGGTTTTCACTTTGACTTTGTTGCTGGGATTAGCATGAAATGACATAGAAAAAAAATCATTTGTTTTATACTTGTTTGAGACCACTTTGTTTGTGAATTTATAAACATGTTGAAATTATCATTGCAAAGTGAAATCACTTTGTATGAGACTACTTTGTCTTTTATTATGAATTTGTTAAAGAGTTAGGACCATTATATTTTTATTATGAATTTGTTACCCTTTTGTACAAGTATTATATTGGTGTAATATGTTGAATGCCAACTAGTTTGAAGGTTTTGTAAAACCATTACTTTTGTTATAAAATACAGGTATAACACAAATGTATTACAATTACAATATAAAGACATTAACATTACGACACATTACAACATATCCAATTGACAAAATATTGAACTGTTTTTTACTTAATTGACATTTGTGGGCTATTATGTTGTATTCCTAGTATGTTCAATGTTATAAAGCAATTTTGGAAGTCAAATGGAGTAGCAATACAAATTCACAATGATTTTATGTTTTTTTTTTAAAAAAAAATAGTTAGTAATTTCAACACATGAAATTGATGATCATAATCCAATGATATATAAATAGACATCTATAAAATTAATTTTTTTATAAAAAAATACATAGATAAAATAAAAATAAACTACACTCATAGTAAAAATACAATAACATTATGAAACATTACAATAAGATATAATTTTGAAATTTCTTATGAAACTTGATAGTTGTGGGTTAGTTCGGTATATCCCTAACATGTTTAATGTACTATAAATATTGTTCTTTATGATATAAGATATTTTTCAATTAATTATGATTTTTATTAATTTTGTTTTCTATTTGTTGTAAAATTTACTTTGGTTGTAATATTGTGAAATAGATTGATTCAATTGTTGATGAAAGAAGACTTACTTTTCCATTTGTAACTGGACTTAGGAAATTCCATTTATGGTTACATTCATGAAGGAGGGGGGATTGCACCTAAGGAGGATAAACAAATACAAATACAAATGTGGACAACAAAAAGGCATGTACATTGGATGAAGAATGTCATATGATGATTTTGTTTCAAAGGCGCATGAATGGTTGCATATTAATCCAAATGGACGCACATTTCATAACACCCTTCAATTTGATTCATCCGCACTTCAGCAATTGGATGATGATGAGGACATGCATATGATGTTATCTCATAGTTATGATCATGCTCATATTTATATACTAAAACAGGCTCAAAGAGTGGAAGTTAAAGGATGTACAGTCAATGTGCGAAATGGGAATTGGTAAGTTGTATATGCATTATTAGTTGGGTGCCCTTGGAAAATAACTACTCATTTAGTAGGCTCAACCAAAATTTTGAAGGTTAACATCTTCAACAATATAGACAATCATTGTGCAAATGTTGAGTGTTCAAGTTAACCTTTAATATAGGCAAGGAGAAGGACTTGTGTCATAGAGGAAGTGATAAGAGCAACCCCTAAGTATTTGCCCCATCACTTAGATCACTTATATCACCAATTTGATGTCTAAGTTTTTTGTGGAACATCTACTATTTATCTTCACCTCTTATAAAAGTAAATAAACGAAATTATACAATGAAAATTAATATAGTAAGATTAAACAGTAATGTCAAACATTAATACAGTGAAAATAAAAGTGTACTAATTAAAAGAATATTCAAACTTGGTGGTATCACTTTATTGTTTTCCTACAATCCATGTGTCATGCAATAACTATAATATAGAATTTGAAACAAATTATCAATGCTCATCATGGGTAACTTTGTCAAAGATATATAATTTGTAAAGACTAGGTATGAAATTTAGGGCCTGTTTGATTGCTGTTTTTGAAAACGGTTCTGGAAAACAGTTTTTGAGAATAGTTTTTTAGAACAAGAAAAATAAAAAACATATTTAAAGGTTTTTTTTTTCTTCAATTAACTTGATATCGTAAGCATATAAATAATTTTTAAATTCACATTTTATTAAAATTTAAAAAATTATTCTCAAATTTATTTACACCAATTATAATTTTTGTTAACTTTTAGTAGATAAATATGAACATAGAATATGATACAGATAAATAAGGTAAAAAATTAATAAAATAAAAAATAATTCAAATATAAATATAATTTTTATACCATTTAAAAATAATTATTGATTTCCTAATGCAATTTAAAATATTATAAGATAAAAAAAATTACATGATATAATAAATTAAAAATGATTCAAATGTAAATATAATCTATTTACCATATAAATACATGTCAGAAGTTGATCAACATATAAATGTATCTTATACAAACCATGTTATTATTTATTAAATATGATATTGCATATAAATTACCAAATATTAAATTTGATGTTACATATAAATTATAAAATTTACAAGTTTTTTTTATAATTTACAAATTATCAACTACTAAATATTACTTTACCAAATATTAAATCTGATGCTACATATAAATTACCAAATATAACTTTACCAAATATTAAATTTGATGTTGCATTATAAATTATAAAATTACAAGTTTACTAAATATGGTTCTCCCTATCCCAACAACCACCAGCAAATCCCCAAACCCAAAGCTCTCCCCCAAATCCCAATCACAGTCGACGGTCGTCAAAGCTGGAGAATGAATCTTAAGTTCAGTCTCGGCATCGGTGATGATGAGTCACTATCCACTAGAATAGTTCTTCTTCTTCTTCTTCTTTAATCTTCATGACAGACAAGATTGATGGTTTGAAATTGGGATTTGAGAATCTCGGAATCAGACTCGTCGTACCTGGCATCGGACTTGGAGTGGTCAGTGTCGAGACGGGAAGGACTCGGCCGAGTCGAACCGGACTCGGCCGATATTTTGAATCCTGCCACCACTGTTTTCCACCCTACTGCCACGCACCATCACTCACGACATCTCCACCTGTGGCCTTACTTTTCAAAGCACTGCACTCTGTGGCCTTGCCTTTCAAAGCACCGCACGGTCGTCTACGCCTTTCACACCCACAACCATTCACTCACGTCAAGACCACCATAGTCATCCAACATGGTTGTCATCTTCATTCTCCACAACCTTCATTTCTTGTTGCTGAAAGAGAAACCACACGTAGGGAAACACAAAAAGTAGGAGAAGAAAACACGAAGAAAAATTCTTCCTTGAACAGTGAAGAAAACAACCAAAACAACTTTTTTTTGTTCTCTAAAAAGAGGCCTCTCGAGAACACAAAAAACACCAAAAACAAAAATCACCCCCTTTCCCAAACACATTTTCAGTGTTTTTTGTTTTCAAGAACAGAAAATAGTTCTTGAAAACAAAAACCAAACAGGCCCTTAAATTTAGTTAGAACTTGATTTGACCTCATTCAAAATTTTCAAAAGTACAATACATAAAATATTGTTGTAATTTTTTGTACTTCTAGTGTAATTGTATTGTAAATATAAGGCATTTGTGTTGTATCCTTATTTATTTTGCTACTATTAGTGATCCTTATTAGAATTCCATTCACACTGTTATAAGCATGCCAAGCTAGTGTCCTATTGGAGAACAAGTTTAAGGTGATTGATGGCAATCCTATGATGTACACATTGTTAATGCTCATCTTGGGCAACCTTCTCAATCATATATAATTTATATAAACTAGATATGAGATTTAAATTAAGTTGAAACTTGATTTGGCCTCATTCAAAATTTTCAAAAGTACAATACATAAAGTATTATTGTAATCTATTGTACTTCTAATATAATTATATTTTAAATGTTAACCATTTGTGTTATACCTTCATTTATTTTTTATAGATAGTGTTAGTGATCCCTATTGGAATTCTATTCACACTGCTACAAATATGCTAAGCTAGTGTACAATTGGAGAACAAGTTTAGGGTGTTTGTCTTCTACTTATATACAAAATAATTCGTTAAAAGGGTGGTAACCTAGTTGAATGAGGTTAATTGAAAGGATTATTAATATTTAAGTGCAAATTTCAAATCCAATTTGAATCCACGCATCATAAATGTATGGAAGCAAGTTATCCCATGAATGCGATTAATATAAGTAATTATCTTTAGATGAAAATAGGTATACAAATTAAATTAAGTTAAAACTTAATTTGCCCTCTAATATCCATTTATGGCATAAACCTTGTTAGGTAAATGGACAGAGAGTTGAGAACATTTAATTTCATTCAAAATTTCAAAAGTACAATCATAAAGTATTGTTACAATTTGTTGTATTACTAATGTAATTATATTGTAAGTATAGGACATTTGTGTTGTACCTTTGTTTATTTCTTACAGCCACTAAAAGTGATCCCTATTGGAATTCCATTCACGCTATTGTAAACACACTAAGTCAATGTACTACTAGAGAACTAAGTTTAGGATGTTTGATGCATGATAATCCGATGACATATGTATTGTTAATGTTCATCATGACCAACCTTCTCAATCATATATAATTTATAAAAACTAGGTATAAAATTTAAATTAAGTTGGAACTTGATTAGCCTCATTCAAAATTTCAAAGGTACAATACATATAGTTTTGTTGTAATTTATTATACTGCTAGTGTAATCATATTGTGTGTAAGGCATTTGTGTTGTACCCTTATTTATTTCCAATAACCATTATTAGTGATTCATATTAGAATTCCATTCACACTACTGTAAATACACCCACCTAGTGTACTATTGGAGAATAAGGTCGATGACTTAATTGAATGATGTTAATTAATAAAAAACTTTAAAAGTACAATATATAAGGTGTTGTAATATATTGTATTACTAGTGTACTCATGTTGTAAGTGGACATTCCTATCGCACCCTTATTTATTTCTTACCTTGAAAGTTTTGGAAAAACAAACTTTTATGAGAATTATACGACCATATAATACTACAATTTCATAACATTTCTTGTTTAAAGTCTATTTGGCAAACTAAGAGCACAAGCAAAAAATGAATACATGCATAAAGATAGAAAAAAATAAATAATAAATAAATAAATAAACAACAAATAGTTTTCCATTATGAGGAAAGTGAATTTATATTATTATTATTATTATTATTATTATTATTATTATATATAAAAACATAAGAAATCGACAACAAGGGCATGTGTAAACCCAAATTGTTGAAATTAAAAGATATAACAACTTGAAACTATAATCATATGGCAAAGATGTTCAATCCACATATTAAGTGCATTCCAGGTGATGTGCACCAAATTTTATATATATACAAACACAAGAAATCAACAACAAAGGCATGTGTAAACGTAAGTTGCTAAAATTAAAAGATATAACAACTTGAAACTATAATCATATGGCAAAAACATTCAATCTACATATTAAGTGCATTCCAAGTGATGTGTACAAAATTATATATACATAAACAAGAAATCAACAACAAGGGTATATGTAAATCTAAGTTGCTAAAATTAAAAGATATGACAACTTGAAGCTATAATCATATGGCAAAAACTGTAACCCAATGTTGTAAGTTCTTTGAGGCTTCCCAATTTAATTATTTTAGGATAACAAAAAAATCGCTAAACCCTTCATTTGAACAATTTTCCTTTACTACAATTCAACTATGGAGGAAAATTATTTTGTTTAAATTATGAACAGAAAAGAAGTCATTCAAATCTGGAAAAAAAAAAATCAACCAAACATTCTCATACCTATACACATGGAGTAAGACCCATTTTTTGGGATACATGTTAATAATAACTACTCTTACGGAGATGCAAGATCATGGCAACGATGGTACCAATAAAAGCTAGCAACCGAGTATCCACCATATCCTCAAAACAACAACAACAATAAATATGGAATACCTAAGGGGCAATTGAACTTTGACTAAATAACTTTTTTAAACAATAAAAGAAAAAATAAACACAACTCATTCCAACTTAACTTATAAATGATTCACATTACTTCCTCCCCTAACTAAGGACATTTCCCACATAAAAATTTATAACTATAATAAGTAAAATATATATTCTCTTCATGATGAGAGTCACTCAAAAGAAAGAAAGAAAGAAAGAAATAAAAGAATTCCCCACAAGTCAAATCTCTTTTTGAAACCCTAATCTTTGATAAACCCACCAAACCCCTTCATAATTATTTCCCAAACCTCTAACGATAATTTTATCTTGCCTTAGTCCAACACTGACTTAGCACTTCTGCAACCATATTTCTAAATAACTAATTTTTTTAAACATTTGAAAATTTTTGTGAACTTCCATTTTTTGGAACTTGTGTGTTTCACATTAAAGCCTTGGTTTTGAACTTCCATTGAATTTTGATATTTGACTTATATAAGTTTGAAGTTTTAAACTTATTGAACATACTAAAAAAATGTCTTTCCATGATTATTGTTGAATAATACCAACGCAACATTGACAATCATCTTATCGTAAACCGTAACATAACATAACCTTGGTGGGTCAAAACCCTAGAAATTCAAATCGATGTAAACAAGTACCAAAATAAGCCCTAGAAAGTGAAGTCATAGAAAATAAGATTTCTCATATTTAAATGGAAAAATTACAAGTATTCAATATATGATGAAAAGATGAGGTTAAAAATGTCATCGAGGACACAACGCTAACGATGAAGACACCTCGACGATGATTAGAAAAGAAAGGCTTGGGTGGAGAGGGCATCGCAATGATGGTGAAATTGAAGTGTAGAATATGACTTTTACAACAATGAAGACGACCCAACATTGAGGAGAAACAGAAAGCTTGGGTGGAGAGGGCACCGCAATGACAGAAGTGCATATGACTTTTTTCCTTATTTTTTTCCTTCACTTTAGAGATTTATAGTCTATGTTTCACCTTTAGGCCTTTGAGCCTCTTCATCCATCTCAATCACCCTTTAGTGGTTTAACTTTGAGTTTCACCAAGGATATTTCCTCATTCATCAGGTTTCATTCAAGGCATCCTATCATTCATCGAGTTTTATCTAGGGCATCATCTCATTCAATCGAGTTTTATAAGGCATCCCTTCATTCATTAAGTTGCATATGAGGCATCCGCCTTATTCATTGAGTTTCATCTAGGGCATAACCCTATTCCTTGAGATCGTTAGATCGTTTTCATCCTTAGTCGCCCTTGAATGGTTTGACTTAGAGTCATGGATTATGACCTCCCTTTTCGTAGTTTTTCGATATTTGAAGCCCATAGCCTAGAGTTATTCATTGTATCTTAGTCTTAAGTTTATTGTCAACTCGGTTTCATCTAGGACACTCCCTATTCAATTGAGTTAAATCTAGGGTATACCCTCATTCCTTGATATTATCAAATAGTTTTCATCATTGGTCGCTCTTGCTCGTTTAACCTGAAGTCACAGATCATGACCTCCATTTCAACAGTTTTCCACCATTCAAAGCCCATAACCCAGAGTCGTTCATTGTTTATTAGCCCTAAGTTTGTCATCATTTTAATTTTGTTTAGTCTATTCAGTTGAGTTTTCATCTAGGGCATATTGCCTTTTAGTTGAGTTTTATCTAAGGTACGCCTCCTCCTTGAGATCGTTAAATCCTCTCATTTTTAGTCACCCTTTAGTGGTTTGACTCGAAGCCATGATTCATGATCTCCCTTAGGCTTACTGATTACTACCCAAAAAAAACATATTTTAAATAATAATTCTCATGAGTTTCACATCTTTTGAGTAATAATTATGCTTAAAACACTCAATTAACATGTTGTTGCCCTTGCAAGAGTTACTAACAAGTTTTATAAAGTTTTGGAGTCATTTCAAGGTATGATTTTGATAAAATGGTGACAAAAAAGATGAATCAAATTGAAGAGAACAAATAAAGTTGATGAAGATTCAAATGCATAATAAAATAAGTAATGCAATTAGTTTGGACAGGGATTTGGAGGTGATTGAGGTGCTTTCGAAAGAAATAAATGAAAAAAATAACAAAAAGGAGTTGAAAAATTATGTATTTCCATTTTGCATGATCATGTGAAAATTTCGCATAGTCATGCGAAATGGACCAACAGGCATTTTTTGCTGCAAATCAAAAGGAAATCTCAAAGCTAATTTACATGACCATGTGAAAATTTTGCACAGTCATGTGAAATGCTCCAGGAAGGCGAAAATTAGTGTTGATGCTTTTTTTACTTCGCACAATCATGTGAAATTGCTGGATCTCATGCGAAATGGCCATTTTATTACTAAACTCCATATTTCTTGGTAAGAAGCCTTCGGAAGACCTCTTAGAGCTTTTGGACATTTCTAATTGTAGAATTCTCCATATTTCCTCTCTCTAGAGAATTCTCTACTTTTCTTCATTTTCTCACTAGCCAAACATGTCTTATGAGACCAAATCTCCAAGCATGAGTGGCTAAATCTTGTTTTTTCTCGGAGGAGTGAGGATCTAAAGGCAAGATCTATGGTAAATTAGAGAAATGAGCTTGAATTGTAAAGGTAATTTGATTCAATTGATTGATTAATTGAATTTTGATGATTTTTCTCTTCAAATTGTCTTGGATGATTACTACAATGCAAACTAGGTAGATTCATCAAATTCTTAAAGCTAGATTTGATGAGATTGAATAATTGCATTGTGTGAATCATTGGAAGATAATTTAAGATGAATTGAATATATGATTTGAATTGATCTCTTGGATTAAATGACCTAATTTGAAGAGAAATTATATCTAGATCTAAAGTTAAATCAAAAATCGGTTTAAATGAAAATTTAGGTTTTCAATCTAACTTGATGAAAATTAGATCTCAACATCTATTCACCATGGAAATTGTTTTCTAGAAAATCCTAACTCCAAGAATTTCATCTCCTATTAATTTTCTTCTATTTTACATTTTATTTTTCTTCTCAATTTGAGGTCATTGTTACATTGATTTTTCACTATGAATTTTCGAATCAATTTCACTTGATTACAATCATTTCTTATCCTCTCATTCAAGCTTAATTACCGAGAACAATCCATCCTAGTGAAAAACACCTAAAAACCACTATACTATAGTAGTTTGTACTAAAACCACTTTTTGATCGAGTACAAGCTACTTTAGAATAGTAAATTAGGTTATAAATTTTGTTTTGATCCAATAAATGACGAAAAATCAAGCGATCACTTACATCACAACCTGAAGTTATTCATTCCATCATAGACTTAAGTCTTTTATCATTTTGGTTACCTTTAAGTGGTTTGACCCAAAATTTTGAATCGCAAATTTTGATTGATTTTGAGACATTCAAAGCCTATGAGATGTTCATTCTATCACAACCTTGAGTTGTTCATTACATCACACCCTAAGTTGCTCATTCGATCACAACCCAGAGTTGTTCATTACATCTCATTCTCATCATTTCAATTACCTTCAAGTGACTTGACCCGACGTCATGAATCCGAATATCATTTCGGTCACCCTTAAGTGGTTTGACTTGGAGTTTCAAGTCACAATCTCCCTTTTCAATCAACTTTAAGGTGTTCAAAGCCCACAACATTGATGTTCAAAGCTCACAACCCAAAGTTGTTCATTGCATTCATTATAACCTAGAGTTGTTCATTGCATTCTTTATGGCCCTAAGTTGTTCATTGCATCACAGTCTAGAATTATTCATTGCATTCATCATAGCTCAAAGCTGTTCATTGTATCCATAGCCCACAACTGGTCATTGCATCCACTTTCTCATATGGCTTCATCACCCTTATCTAGAGTTTCACCTTTCTTATTGTATGTGATAAACCATTGAGCTTATTGCGGCATGTGCTAAGACAAAATTCTTGTCTTTCTGTTATTTAGTATAGTTCACCCATTATTTGTGCTTTCGTGCTCACGTTTCTTACATTTGTGATCTTTATCAAAGAGGGGCATATTTTCAAACCCTTTATTTTGTCCCCATAGCATAGATTTTGATCATATTTGGTGCTCCTTGGCTCATTCCCTTACATAATGCGTTCATAGGATGCTTTTTGGAATATCTTTTCTTTGCACTCCCTAGTGGTTTGCTTGTTATTTGGCTTTCACATTGACTTTTGAGCCACTCTTAGATACCTTTTAGAAGGGTTTTTTTTACCATGGCGTGACTTTAGTAACACCCTAGGTTTTTTTCCTTTTTTTAGAGTTTCCTAAACTTAGTTTAATAGTGTTTTTATGAGTCTTAACCTTAGGTTATTGCATTTTGGAAGTTTAGGCTTGGTTTAAAAGGGTTTTAAAGAGAATTAACCTTTGGAGGAAATGAGGACAAGTATCCAAATTTCCACCATTCCTTGACCTATAAAAAGAGGTATTGGGGTGCTCATTTAGTAGAGTTTTTTTAGCATTTTGGAAAAGGAAACTCTGCTAGATTTTTGGGAAGAAAAACTTTGAAGATTGGAAGAAATGTGTGGCTTGGAGAAGAAGGGAAGCTTACTTGAAGAACAAGTTTGGTCACTTATAAGGAGAAACTTTTTAAGTATGGTTTAATTTCATTTAATTACTTTCATTCATAGTTTATTGTTCTTCTCTTTTGGTTATTTGAGGATATTTATTTGTTGGGTGTGGATATTGGAGGTCATGAACTTGATTGTTGGATATTTTGTTCTTCATCTATGGAACTCCTTTTTTTATTCACTTTGTTCACCTTGATTATTTAAGAAACTACTTGATCCCTTGAATAATTGGTTGTACAATGGGTTTTGATGATTTCACTTATTTGGTTTTGTTCTCTTTTGAGGTATTTTACTCTTTTCCAAGTTCATTGATCAAATCATGAAATAAGGCTTTGTTGGATTTAAAATCTTTATTTTTCTTTTGAGAGCTTTCTCCCCTTCATTTTAATGTCTTTGGAAGCCTTTTTGATTGATTTTAAAATCAAATTTGAGAGGAGCCACCAACTATTTGTTTATTTACCAAAGAGATTTCCATAAAAATGACTTTTTAAAGCCTTTTTTTATCCTTTTGGGTTTTTTTTTTTTTCAAATCTAGTTGTACAACCTATTTACAAACACCTTCTTTGGTTGAGTTTCAAGCATATTTTAATGACTAATTTTATAGCCCAAGGTGAAGCCTCCTTCCATAAGCTTTGACCTTATTTTTATGCTTAAGAAAATTGATAATTGCTCTCATGATTTTTAAGATTTTTTTAAAGGTTTTTCAAAAATGATTTTAAAGGATCATTTTCAACCCATTTGAACCTTCTTTCATGGTCATTTGAGGCTTAAGTTTATGGCCATTTTAAGTATAATAAATAGTGTTCATATTCTTTGGTACATAATACATGATTTCATATTAGAATATCCTCATCTATGGGTGTTTTTTTTTTTTATATATAGAATTTCAGCCCTTTTTTCATGTGTGAGTGCTAATTTAACCCCCCATGTCTCTTATGAGTTCAAATTCATACTCATTTTAGTGTTGGAAATGATTGAATGCCCTGTGGATTGATCAATGGCTCTTTCCTTTGGCCTACATCACTCATTTTTCAAACTTATAATTTTCATATTTTCTTGATTTTTGAAACATGGATAAGTCTCAAAATTTTTAATTTAATGAGATCACCTTTAGTCCTCGTGAACTTTCTTACCTAATCATTAGAAGGTTGGAGATGTGGATTAATCCATAGAAATTAATTTGGGCATTAATAAGACCCACCTTTTTTTATTTCAAAACTTGCTTACTTACTACTCTATGTTTTACCCCAAAAATGTTTTTCTAAATCTAGATTTTTTGGCTTGTTATAAATTTCTTTTACTTTTTTTACTTGGATGATGTTTAGACTTCTTCAATGTATTAAAGAATTTTCATTTTTTTTTTGTTGAAAAAGCCCTTCCTAAGCTTGTTAAATAAATTGGTTTTTCCAATTATACAAAGCCTATATTGTTTTTTTACACCGAAAACGTTTTTGAAAATCAATCCTAACTCGTGGGTTTTTATTTTTTCAGTATTTTAGAGTTCTTAAATGAGGTTTTATGTTTTGGTTTCACTCATCATCTTCCAAGATTGAGAATTAATTCCATTTTTTCTTACTTGCTGTGTTGACCTGAATCTCGCGTTGTGAAATGTTCTTGAAAATTTGGGATAATGGATGCATTTTTAGGCCTCATATAAAATTTTATTATATTATACACACTTTGAATGTGTTGTGTAATTTTTGTTTTAATTTTATCTTATATTTAAGCTTGTCAAATAATTTCATTTTGCATGACTTTTTTATTTGTCTTATTTCTAAGCAATAAGATGTTTAGTGAAATCTGGGATAATTGGTGTATGTTTGGAACCCTATGATATTTTTCATGTGTTCTAGACATTTTGAATTTGTTGTCTAATTTTTATTTTTATTTTTTATTTTTTATTTTTTTGTGCATTACCTCTAGGATTGTTAAATAATTTAATTTTTGTGTGACCTGTTGTTCTATCTTATTTTTTAGCAATAATATGTTTGGTTAAATTTAGGATAATATGTACATGTTTAGGTACTTTTGGTTTTAAAGACACTTTGAGCATATTTTATAATTTTTGTGTTGATTGTATCTCATCTTTAACTATTTTATTCTGATTTGTTTTGTAATCGCTTATATTCTATCTAACATCTGTATATCTTGTATAAACTTGCTAATTTAGCTTTTTTTTGCTTGCTTCTAACCTTTTTTGACTCTTGATTTTCATTCCAAACATCTTGTACATGTTAGCCAAGCTTTCCTTTGTATAAACATTTTTCCTTTAGATATTTTATATGAATATTTTATAAGTACTTGCTTACTGGTGTGTTCTAATTCCTTTGCACAATTAATCTATATTAGTCCACCTTAATCGTAGTTTAGCCATTTTTTACTTTTTGATTTGATTGTATATATCTTGTATATGTTGGGTAGTTTTTTCTTTGATATTAGATTTTCTTATCTTGCTTGTGAACTAACCCTTTTTTTCTATGTAATCGCACTACCCTATTTTAGGCATTTTTTAGGTAAGCTTTTTTCCTTCCTTCTTGATTATTTGTTTCATTTGATATGCATGTCATGATTTTCTTGTCATCACCATTGTCACTTTGTATAATATTGTTATCATTTCTTAAAATCCACGGTCCATTAGTCACTTGTCTTAATTCCCTCTACTTATTTAGTAGAAATTTATTTTGGACTTAGAAGAGTGCTACCCTATAGTACTTTCCGAATAAGTAACATGATCCCTGAGTTGGACTTAGTTTTTCATAAATATGTTTTTCCTTAAAAAATGAGTCACTTTTAAAGTTTTATTTCTTATTTTGTTTTTTGTTTCAAAAATAAGCGACAACTCCAATTTTTTAAAAAATTGTTCATAATAAAAAAAAAAAACAAGTTTCACCACTGAGTGGGAATGCACATGAAAAATGAGGGTCCACACGATGGTCCCGACTCAAGCTCATATTCTTAGGTGGCCAACTTTTGAGGGTTAATTAAGTTATTTATTCACATGAGTGCATAAGGGCGTTTTGAGAAAAATGCAAGGTTGCATAGAAGCTTGTAAATGTTATCTTTAGATTGAGATAATTAATTAATTAAAGTCCAATAAAACTAACTCATTAATTAGGACCTAAGTGGGCTAAATCTAAGGCACTGAAACCCAAGATGAGCTCAAATCACTTAAGCCCACTAGAAGCTTATATTAACTACATAAGTCCAATTAACTAACCATAAAATGTGGTATAAGGCAACCCAATGTGGAGGAATTTGAGTATTTCTCTAGAACTTGCTTGCTTCTTTCTCTTACCAAACCACTGGAAACATTGTTCACTCACACTGACATAGTCCAACCTTAAGGATAATGACATTATAACACACACAAAAGGTAATTATACAAGGCATTAACAAAATCCAACCTCAAAGATATTGAGTTGTCTTCTTTTACCACTTAGGCATTTACATTAATTGTACATTACAAATGAACTAATTGTATAAGGAGTGTACAAGAATAATCCATTGTGAAAGAATTTGAGTATTTTCTTAAAACTTACTTTCTTCTTTCCCTCACCAAAGTATTTGAAACGTTGTTCATTCACATTGATACAACTCAACCTCAAAGGTATCCACATTATAACACATGCAGAAGACAATTATACAAGGCATACATCAATACATCTATGTATTTTTTTTTTTTTTTGAAATTTTCCTTCTTTATTTGTCATAGAAAAACACTTCAAATAGTATTCGCACACTTTTGCATACATATGCAAGTAGAATTGTCCTCTTTTTCACACTTGTACAAGGTATTTACACTAGTGTATAAGTCCAATGAATTAACTGTATAAAGGGTGTATAAGGCAACCAATTTTGAAGGAATTTGAATGTTTCTTTACAATGTACTTGCTTCCTTCTCCCACTAAAGCACTTGAAACATTTTAATAATGGCGATAAAAATAAAAATAAAATAAACAAGTGTTAATTTTGTTTTTATGAAAAAAAAATCCAACAAATATATGAATAGATTTTAATTTTTTAAGATAAATAGAAGAAAAAAAAATAATCCTTAGAATTAAAATTTAATTTTTTTTATCTATCAATTGATTTATAAATATTTTAAAAATAAATGGGAAAATTAAAATGTTTTAATTGAATTTGAAGATAAAATTTGACAATATAAAATAATAATAACCTTCATATAAAATACAAAACTTTTAAAGCTATGCATTTAAAAGGTAATGGTTCGAAAAAAAACTATTTAAAAATATTGGGGATGTAAAAAAAGAAATTACTATCTTAAATTTTAAATTTTTTTAAAGTAAATTTTAAGGACATAAAACAAGTCTATACTTTTATATAAAAAATATTTTTTATATAAAAGTTATTATTAGTTTCTATTTTAAAAATAAAAATAAGAAATTTATTTGAAAGAGACCTTAGTATTTTACAATTTTAAATGTATGGTAGTGGGAAAAAAAAGATATTTTACACTTTAAGATAATAAAATTTAAATAAAAAAAAAATCATCATTAAAATTTTATGAAAAGATAACAGAAATGAGGGAAATTAAGAGAGTAGCTTGAAGAAAGGAATGGTGCTCCTAAACTTAAAAAGAAAATTATAAGATGTTTCATCTGAATTTAGATCTCCCAGTTCTTAAATTTTAAAATATTTAAAAAAAAATTATTGTGAATATACATTTTAAGGAGAATTGCTTATGTGTGAATTTCAAACATTTGCATCAGTTTATCAAATGGCTCAAATTTACTTAATAATATTGGGAGCCAACAACAAATGATATTCATATTGACTTTTTAAGAAATGAATAAAGGGTATTTTTGAGATTTTTGGATGATAACATGTAAAAATAACCTTGAGAACAATATTTTAACATCCTCCTTCATCCTTTCAAGTCAAATATATAAGTCAATGGGTATTTAGCAAATCAAACTTAATAACTTAATTTAAATTATTAAATAAATTAAATACGTTAGGTAAAATAACTTAATAATATAACTTAAAATTAAAAATAATTTTAAGTAATGAATAAAAATAATTAATTTATTTTAAGTTTATATCTTCATTTTACTTTTTTATCTTTATTTATTATAATTATATTCACAATCTTTTTTTTATTTCATAACCCCCATTATTGCTCGATCGCTTTTATCGTAATAAATTATGATGATAATATATTAATTTAATAATTAAAATAAATTTTGAGTTAATTTTATCAAATAAACTTAATACTTAAAATAAAAGTTTAATAATAACTAATATGATTTAATTTAAGTCAATTTAAATATCAAGTAATAAGTATTAAGTTTTACCAAACAAACTTTTTCGAAGCATGTCTTAATGCCTCCCAGAAGCACAATTGTCAAGAAGAAAAAAATGTTTACTAAGTGATTCTTTCTAGAGTGCAGGTATTGTACTTGACTATGGAGAGAAGTGGTGGCAAAGTCACCAAATGGTAACTATTTATTACCGGAGGTTAGAGAAAAAGAATAGAAAGTACTTGTAATCTAGGGGTAGCAATAAGAGATTCTTCATTTAATCATGGGAAAGGATTTAAGTCCCCCTTGATAGAAGGAAGACGTAGAGAATATTCGCCACCGGAGGGTGGACTGAAGAGGAGTGATGAGTAAGGAAAATATCTCTTATAGTCAAAATGTAAATCACGGGTTGGGGAGGCGTTTTACAGCCAAAATGCCAAGTAATTTTTGAGCAGAAATACTTGTACACATGCGTATTTTCCAATTTGCTTTTACTTGGAAAGATCTCAGCTCTCGTGAGCATTGACCAAATGATCTACTCTAGCCCGCTGCTGGGTATTTTTAGGCCGTACCAATAATGCAGCGAAAACTTTGCATCCTTGCTGAACTGGATTCCTACCAGGCTACCACCGCCCATCCACCCTCATTCATTCCAGGGTAAGCTTAATTATATGCTGCTGCATGTAACTCACATGACTTTGTTTCCTGCTTTAGACCAAATTACTACCCAAACAACCCGCTTACTCTATTTATACAATTATGGGAAAACCCCACCGTTCAAGCATCAAAAGTTTAGTAGTTGGGAGAAGAACCAAGAAATTAATATGATATAATATAATATTTACTTGCAATTTCTTAAACAAAAAAAATTTAAATTAAAAAAAAAAAAAAAAAGACATATTGGCTTGCTACTACTAGCAATTGAAATGAATCTGTTTCAGCGGTGGGCTTTTCTGCCATGCCTGCTGACCTGATGCAACCATCCAATTCCCTTCAAGGCCTTGGTGAACTTCACAAGATTAGGCCTCCCCATTCCCAGATTCATCTTCCCTGCTGAGAATTTCAAAGCTTGCAAGCAACACAATTGCCTATCCATCCCTTCCTCCTCCTCCACCTCATCTTCCTCCTCACTGTAGTAACCCACCTCCTCCCCTTTCTTCTTACTCTTTTTCCTATCATTTTTTGCCTTGATCACCTTGCTCGAATCCGTCTCGTATGTCTCCCAAAGCAAGTCCATGCCTTCGCCCCCGTCTGCATTGTTTCGCTCCTCAAAGAGCTTGCAGGCCAGCGTCCGCTTCCACTCCTTTTCCTTCCTCATTGATCCAAAGCTCCCCAGATTCTCCATATCCCTTTTAGGAGAGTAGTAGTAGTCACCTTCACTACTTTGAACACTTGCAGCCACCATCAGCGAATTGTCTGCCCCTTTTGAAGAGTAGTCTCCACCATTATCGGCAGTCACTCTAAGTGCGATTTCGCCAATTTTGCTCCCCATTCCCTCGGATACTCCTGTGGTCAACCTTTCTTCCTGTCCATCAACTTTATCGGACTCTGCGCCAACTGCCTTGACTTTCTCGTCTTTCACTTTCTCAGATATGTTTCCATCCTCACCCACCTCCAACAACCCTTCTCCTCTCTTTTCTTCTGCAACATTCTCAGTTTTCACCACCACCGCTCCTTCAAAGGCCGGCAAGCAGTGTTTTTCCTCCGATTCCAGCTCCGAAGGTTGGCGCTCTTCATCTCTTACCTCAAAGGTAGCTGCCTCGAACACAATCTTGTACGCTTCAAGCTCCTCAAAGCATCGAAGATCTTCACATTGACCGTCCACAATTGGCCGTAACTTGTCCAGAACAGACCCGCATTTCTCAAGGAGAAACCCCAGTTTGGAGTCAGAGGATTCGGGGGAGAGGAGAAGGGTTGGAGAGACAGTGAGGAGAGCAAGGACGAGGAGGAAGGTGGTGATGAAGAGGGGGGAGAGAAAAGAGAGGAGCTTGAAGATGTAGGGAGAGAAGAAGACAAAGTACAAGAAGTAAAGAGGGTGGGAGATAATGGAGGAAAATAAGAGCATTAAGTCAGAGAGGAGAAGACTGATGGAGAAGTGAGGTTTGTTAGCATTTGAGAAAGACAATTCAGACATTTTTTTCAGGAGATGAAGAAGGGGGAATTGTTGTAGAAGGGAGAGCAAAGGGAGGTTATGGTGCAAACTGCTATGGGAGAGACAAAAGAAAAAATTGTGTGATTGAGGAAATGAAAGCGGCGTGAATAAAGGGGAGAGACTGGAGAGAGACGGGGAGAGAGATGGACAGAGATGGAGAGAGAGAGAGAGAGTAACTAACACTTGGGGGAAAGAGGAAAAGCACCTTTAGGAACAATGCTCTTTCCATAACCACCACCCCCACCACCCATTTCCCTTTTCCTTGTCTAAATGACCTAAACATCCTCCCCCTGCGTGTCATGTGTCAATATAGAAAACTAATTTACAACAATTTTTCAAATTCTATTTAGCCTCACTCTCTCAACAATCATATTATCTTATATATTTAGACCATGCTTAGATAAGCTTTTTACATTTAGTTTTAGGCTTTTAGCTCATAATTAAAATTATAACAATATTATAAATGATTATTTATATAAATTAATATAGGATTTAAATGGGATTAATAGTTTTTTTTAATAGAATATTATTTTTATTAAGCTTAAAGATGGGTTAATGATTTTTAAAGACAAATATTCCAAACACATCTTCTTCTTTTTTTAAGCTATAAAAATAAAATTAATTTTTTAAGGTTCCTTTTGATTCTCAAAAAGTATTAAGAAAAAAAATAAATACAAAAAAAAATTATTTTCTCATATTTGATTACACTATTAAAAATACTAAAAAAATCAAATTTAATTAAAATAAAACAAATTTCAAATAGGATATAAAAATAATTCATTCACTTTAAATCTATTTTATTTTTATTTTATTTTTTATTTTTTATTTCTGTTTCTTTTCATCGTATTTTCCTTCAAACTTTTCAAGAACTAAGCATAACCTAAGATGGTGTTTGTTTTTTTACTTAATTCTAAATAGAAACTTAATGCTTAATAGTATAAATATTAGGTTAGTTATTTTTGTAGTATTTATTTCTATTAAGTATTAAAAGTAAAAAAAAAAAAAAACATATATTATTTTTTCTATTTAGAAAAACTACATATTTTGGTTTTTTTCTATTTAGTTAAATATTTATAATAAATCATAAAAAATAAAAAAACAAATAACCTAAATTGCTTTCACTAAAAAGTTAAAAAAAATAAACACCACTTAAATCTATTTATTAATTAACAAAAAAAATTATTAAACTTGGCATAAGTACTTAGAAGGGGTGATCCTTTTCTTTGTATGCAGAGAAAGTATCTAAAAGCATCTTTCTAAAACTAGCAACACACCTCCCAAAAATCAAAATGCAATTGGGGCATCCCATTCTTTAAAATAGCTCTACCCTACATTACACAGACCAATTCCAAATTGATGAAAAGTCCCTTTTCTTTTCCTTTCTTCTTCTTCTTCTTCTTCTTTCAGGTTTTTTTAGGGTTCTTATTAGCAAATATCCACCACTTGGACATGAGACAATGGTGGGTGTCTGAAACGTGAACCAATGTGCTACCTGATGGACTCATATGTTAAAATATAAATCTACATGTTCTCACCATCACCTGTTATATATAAGACTACAAACTATATTCTATATATAATGGTATGATGCATGCAGCACATGGAATATGAATATAAAGACAAATTTGACTTATGGGCATCCTTGGCTTCATGCCAACTCAACTATTTGTTTCTTTAGCCAACTATGTGTTTGTGTAAGTTCAAGCCCATACTTGCTTTGTTTATTTTATAATCTCATTTTTTAAATTATAAATTAAATTTTGATTTTGGGTTCCCATTTTTTATCTGAAACCCATGGTACTTTTGCAGCCTGTCCCATTTGAAAGAGGGTTTTTAACCCTAGAAATAGCTTTGGAAGGTTAGGGGTAACTTTTAAGCTATGTATACTTCACAAAAAGATTTAAGTGAAGAAAAAAAAAATTAGGGAAAATATTTTTTTTAATTTTTGATTAATTATAAAATAAAATAAAAATAATATATATATAATATATATATATATATATATTATATATAATAATTAAAATAAATTATGAAAGAATAAGTTAAATGAATTTAAAAAAAGGTAAAAAATACTATATTAACTTTAATCTGTTTTTTAATTTCTTTTATTTTTTATCTTCTTCTATTTTTCTCTTTTATTTTCTTTCTTTTGTCCTTTTTTTTCCAATTTTTCAAGAACCAATTATAGAATAAAATATATTTATAGCAATTATTTTTATTTTAAATAAAAATATATTTAAAATATAATTTTCAGACAAAAAATCAACATGGCAAAAGTACCTACTTTTACTTTTACTTTTACTTATTCTATCATTAAATTTAAAGTTTAAAAGAGAAAACCCAAATAGGCCCTAAAATATATTAATTTTGAAGGCATTAAGTTATGTTTTTTCCTAATCTAATTAGCATAATTTCTATTAATTTTTGTTTAAAACACCACAAACTTTAACTTTTCCATAACTTGGAATTTATGCTCCACTTTGATTCTTGTATTTAAACATCATAAAAGAGCAAAACCCTCTTTAGTGAAATAATACCATGCCAAATTTTGTTATCTAAAAATTCAAAGAGACACCAACTCAATCATACATTTCTTCTCCAAATTTGGGAACAAAAATTTAGAAAAGTATTTCAAATACAAAAGATATAAATGCAAATTCACATGCAAAGGAGGAAAATGGCCTAAATGATGGTGCAAGGAATTGCAATGCAAAGAAAGAAAACCCAAATAATGAAGAGGGAGGAGGATATTGGAATAGAAGAAAGAAAAGGTTGATAGGAAGATAGAAAGAAGAGGGGTAAGAGAGAGGTTGTGATTGAGAGGTTGCAAATAAAACTATAAAAGGAGGGTTCACATGGGCAGGCAGTGATGGCTACTTAAGTGCACACTATGCATGCACCATTTGGTCTCCAACTTTTCACCCCATTTGGGGCCCATATGTTCCTTCCTATGAGGGCACTTTTGGAAAACATGTATTCTTTCTGTTTTTAATTCTTATTTTTCCATGTCGAATTGACCAGTAAAATCTTCCATTAATGTTCATTATCAATTTATCATAAGCTTAAGAAAAGCCTAGGCTATATAGCTCACATAGTACTTTTTGTCTGGGAATCAAAGGATAATAAGAACAAGAAGCTTGAGAAAATAATTTCAAAATATTATCCTTGCAAAAGGACAGTAAATAGGGTAGGCTTTATCTCCTTTCTAAGTTAGTGGGAAGGAAATTAGCCATTGATAAGTGTGGCTGATGAGAAAATAGCAGAAGGGAAAAAAATTGAGGAGATTGGGGTTTTTTTTCCCTCACAAATTATGAGAAAATGGATTATTTAAACTTTTCTTTTGAGATAGTCTTCTTATTTTGTCCTATGATGAAAAATTGAACAAACATTTAAGTTCAACATGGGAGGGAGATTCAATGTGTTTGTTTCTTTGTATTCTTAATGAAGGAGTAAACATTATTTTTTGCCTTACAGAAAATACAATTACTTTTATTTTTCTTTGTGTTTTTGAAAGGAAAAAAAAAATCTCTTTTAGAACAAAATAAGTGAAAGACATAATAATGTAGATGCCCCAAAAGTGAAAGATAAGAATGATAATGAGTGAGGCCCAAAGTTGACACTGTGAGTGACTTTATCCCATACACACTCCAAATCAATCAGAACCTTTACATCTTTTGTTCCCATATCCAAAACTTTCTTCTCTAATTTCGTACTGAACCAAGATTTGGATCTCTCTAGATAATGTAGTCAATAACAAGCTTCACATAAACTATAATTATTATTTAAAAAAAAAAAAAAAAACACTACAAGGGTTTGATGTGGGAATAGGAATACAAATGGAGGTAACTCCTGTAATTTTGTAATATCATGTGAAAGAGAGAAATCAAAGCCGTAATAAGAATGAATTTTGATTCCTACTGTCACTTTTGTAACTAATATAAATGTCTCAATGTACAAGTACAATATTAAAGAGGATACCAAAATTCCCTTTTAAAAGGCAAATAAGTAATATTAATGAGACTTACCAAATAATTATTTCAAATGAACACATTTGTTAAAAACCATTAAGAAAACATAGAAGCAAACTAAGAAGTTATATTTATTATTGTTAATTCATGTTTCTGGGTATTGGGTGGTGGAGTGGTTGGATGAGGGTTGAGGAGTTTAGGAGTTAGTAGTGAATATGACTTATGGGGAGGGTTGGAATTAGCTGAATGTGGGCACCAAGGTGAAGAAAATTGAAGGCAGGATAGGATTTTTATGGAAGATTTAGTTGGTGTTGGTAGAATATATGGGTTGGTGACAGATGGGAGGGTGAAAAATGATATTTTTCACATGTACTAATGATGAAAGCTTGGAGGTTGCCAAAAATGTTGGACATTTGGGTGTTATGTAATTGCACTAGGGATTTATATAATGATAGAAGAGAAAATGCTGTTCCCTATTTTAGTTGGTTATCTAGTTTATAAACAAGGCATTTCAGTTTAACTGCCCTTTCCAAAAATTTGAGGAAAAAAAAAAAGAAAAAAAATCATTTTCTTTTAACAATTTTTTTCAACCCAATAGGAGCACCTCAACACCTGGTTGATAATGAGATTTCAAAACAGCTGTAACAGAATGTAGGGGTAGGTGAATGGGAGATGATGTTGGTTAATAAATAAGGGAGGTAGTTTCAACGATATCCCTGTCCCTATCCACTCATGTACAAACACTTTAATAATAGTCATCATATAAGATGATTCAACCTGGTTAAGGTGAAGTTGGCATCGCACAATGCTATTGTATGGATATGGAGAGTTGATTCGAGTCTCTCCTAAGACGAGACAAAGGTGCAGCATTCGACCCCAAAGCTGCCTCATCTTTACTATCGAAATATTATCTTTTGAATCCTTTTGGAAATGGAAACAAGTTCATTGATGCGGACTCAGTTTAATTCTAAACTCATATAGTAACATATTCAAACAAAAACCACTAGCACAGCAAACTTTAAAAAACAAAATAATAATCCATGTTTCCTTTCATCTCGACAACATCGTAACAGAGCATTTACCAACTCATCCCTCCTTGCTAAAGCTTCTCATGATCCCAAGCTGCAAGCATCAGTGTTACTCCGTCATAACAGGCTTATTCTCGCTTGCTTTGGGCCTCTGCTCCTTTGGCTTCTGCTCTTCAGTTTTCCTGAAAAACCCAACAAAAATAACAAAAAACGCATCAGAAAACACAAGACCAACCAAGGAAATTCTGATTATAACTCCCAGGGCATAGGGGAATAAAGTATTAAAAGCAAAAATATCTATAATGAAACATGAGCACTAGCTAAAATAGTAATGCCTGGAAAAAGGGACCATGACATGCAAAAAAGATGAGTAATTCAGAATTTAACAAGCTATAACCTTGTTTACCCCCCTTGGAAGTAGCAAGAACATCAACTTGTTTCATTATAAGCTAACAAATTCAAATCAATCTGCATTTTTCTTTCCCATTTGAAGGGTATTGATGACATAGAACTAACTAGGCAATTATAAACTACCTGAAGATTAATCCTAACTCAGTTTAGGTACTGGAATGTTACATCCACAATAATGAATTGGCCAGCGAAATGCAGGAACAAAACATAGCAACAATTCCTGGGAACATCACCATGTGTTCCATAGTCCTTTCCTTTCACTGGTCATAGGAGTGATTACTTCTAGGAATTCTTTCTCATTACCAAAGATAAATAATGATCTGTATATATTAAATTTAACATAATATTTTAGATAATTGAGAATAACAGTAACATCTTCCCTTGAATCATGAAGAATACACTTGTCAAGACCATCTTTCAGTGTCTTTGTTGAACATTAGCATGTCAGTAATCAAGAACTGAAACAGAACCAGCACCAGCAAGTCTTATCCCAACCATATGGAGTCAGCTCTAGGGACCAAAACACAATCCATTCAGGTTTGAGATGATTACATGATCATCTATAAGCCTGATCTCACCACTCTAAGATCATAGCAACAGATAGCCCTACCATAAGCCTTGGCTAACACCAATTGCTGGGCAAGAAAACCTAACCTTATTTAGTGTGCAGTTTAAAACTAAGATGTATGTGTTGTCGAACATTTCAAGACCATATTAAAACCCGAAAAAAAGGGCAAGCAAGTGCATATGAACAGTGTAAGCAATCATGAAAATGATCCTTGAAATTACTAGCCAAAACTGGAAAAATTACAAGGAAGCTGAAAAAGAGAAAATAATCATATTAAAATTCATTAAAGTCTCTTAGCTTTGCTTTGGTACTTTTGGATATTCTAGTGGCAGATTTATTTCACCTTTTTTGTAACTGTCTGCAATCTTATTGAAGGACAGTTGTCCTTCTATACTTTCAATTCAATTCACTTCAATGAATTGTCTATTGCTGATCAAAGAGAATTCATTAAGTAATTAACAACACATTTCAAATTATTAGATGATAATAATTAACTAAATTTACTAATATGACCTGAATTCATCCTGACATGTACTATAGCTAACCAGGACCCATCCTGACATTTATCAGTTGACTTGAGATATTCAGGCTATGAATTGCCAAGTTTAGTTTCAAGATGTGTCATGATGAGAAACTAATAGAACTCCTCGCATATGGCAGAAGACTAAAAGCTATTCAAACAGTACCTCATCAACAAAAAAATTTAAAATATTATACATGTTAGTTTTATAAGTAAGAATCATTTAGCTTGCAAAGAACAATGATGACTAAAAAAGGGACCAACCTAACAAATTCAATCTCTAAAAGTCCCTTCCAAATCCACCTAATCCAGCTGGCAGATCACCTAAACAACATCATCATCGACATTTTTCCCAGCCAAATCATCATCATCTGCACCACATCATCATTGCCCCAAACATCACTCATAAAACCACAGCCTCATCATCCTAAACCTGCCAATAACTACCTCTTCATCTTATCTGCTGCCCAATAACTAACATAATTGGCCCAATTAATAAAGAATAATTGGAGATTTCACTGCCAAATGAACTAAAGTTTGGAGGCTTTAATCTTCTAAGAGCAATGATTTCCAAGGTTTACACCAAACAATTAAAATTTCAAAGAAAATTTCTTCTTCCTATAACACTTTTGCACCATAATGGCATTTACAATGCAAATTCTTTGACTTTGAATCAACAAAACCTAACAGTAAAAATTTCACTGGTATGTGTAATGTAAACAAGATAAATACATACTCTTCACTAGTGAGGGTCCATTTTTGTACATAACTACAAAGCAATCTCCTAGCCATATGTAGATAGTACCATCTTAATGTTTCCACATACTGGCTCCAAAACATCCACATGCATAGGGATAACATACTTGAATCCATCAAATGATACTTCTAAGTGTTGATTGAGTCTGTAGGTCCAAAAAATGTGAAGCTCTAAACAAAGTTTTTAAGACAAACCTAAACAGCCCATGAGGAGATGCATAAGCCTTTTAGGATTCTAATTTTTATAATCAATGAATATTTATGTTGGCATGACGAAGCACAACAAGAAAGAAATTGTTGAGAGGGGAATGAGATGGTGGTGACGACATTGTCAACGACAATGAGGTATTGTCATGTCAGGGAGAGCAAGGATCAAGGTTTTATCATGGCGTGCTCAGGATGATGTGGTGATAGAAGGCATCAAGGTATCATGGCGTTAGAAAAAATGTTGGACTCCCCAAAAGGCATACGCATTTGAGGTCAAAGCTCACCTGAGATGCAATTCTGGTGTGCCTTTGTGCACAGCCACATGAGACATAAGCTTATGAGGAGTATCTCTTTGCCAAAGTGGCCAAGGAAAAAAATATACTTATTGAAAAAAAAAAAATTAAAAAAAATCTTTAACCCCAAAAATACCCCACAAAAAGTGAGCAAATGAGCTAAATTGCATAAAACCCTTACCCTTGCTCTTACCGTCACCACAATACCTCGTTTTTGTCAATGTTGGCACCACTATCATCGTCACTACCATCTTTGGCCCTTTCAACAAGGCCAGCAGCTTCTCACCTTCCATCTAGCATTGACAACTTCTTTCCCTCTTGTCACGCGCTCAACCGCGCTAGATATGGTTCCCTCTTCTCTCTTGTTCTATTCCCCCCTCTTCTCTCTCCCATTTTGCTTTCTCTCCTACCTCCTTTATCCCATTTTATATTTTTCCTTCATCTTTCTTTAGATTCCCAGCCTCTATTCTACCTTTCTAAAAATATTTTTTCCTTTTTTTATGAGGCAAGGTTATTAAATTAAATAATATTTATTGTGTGGTCTTCCTTCTCAGATGCTCTACCTCTTTTTTTTTTTTTTTTTTTTTGCTTTTTAATCTGCAAAATTGTCAAATTAAAGAAAATTTATTTATTTGATCTTTGATTAGCATTAGATATTTATATAGATGTATAATAAAATTTATTTTTTTATAGGGTAATTTTTTTTCTTTTTTCTTTTTTTGTCCCCATTGGGATTTGAACCTGAAACCTTCCATAAACATGCCCAACCCTTTACCACTTGAACCAAGCCTCAATGGCCATCTACAATAAAATTTATTACATGTAACTGTTTAATTTTGAAAAATATTCCTTTTATTAAGGAATTTCAAGGATATGGAATCTATAGAATTTCACTTTTACCATCTCTCTTAAGTTTTTTTTTTTTTTTTCAAAATAGTAAAAAACTTACATATCTATACTTTTATTCTTTTATGTGCCAAAAAAATATGTAATTCATTTTTTCAAAGGTTTATTTAATTCAATTGTCATTCTTTTGTTTCATATAAGTCTTTTGAAGGGTTTAAGAAGAGATTTTATGTAGAAATAAACTATGAAAGTTTCCAAGGAGAGGTATTAAAGACGAGTTTAGTGGTCAAAAGTGTAGGGGAGAAGTAAATATACTTGAGCATTATTTGGTTGAAACTCATCATAGTAGGAAACCATGTAACAAAGTTGATGAAGATGTAAGATTGGAATGCAAAGAGGTATTATTCAATTTTATAGGACCAAAAAAAAAGAAAGAAAAGAAAAGAATTACTTGAAGAAATTGGCATGGATCCAGCTCCAATGATGAAGATGAGGAATTAGATTAAATTGCAGGATTTGATGGAGTATGTTTTCATTTTGCCCATTAAAAAATAAAAGGGATTTAATGGTGCAAACTTTCATACTATAGATACACTGGATGAGGATGATGATGGTATTGGAGAGGATTTATATATGTTGGATGAGGAATGGTATTGGAGAGGATTTATATATGTTTGACTTATGTTTGTTATTTTGTAACTTCTTATGGTTTTTTTAAAGTGTAGTATAGTCTTCTATGACTTAAAATAATCTTTTATGAGGAGATATATTTGAAACTATTTTTAAATGTTTATTAATTATTTTTTTCTGTAAGTAAACAAGAAATGCATTAAAAGTGCCAAAAAGAGCACACCAATGTACACAGGACGTATACAACAGCCACCAACTGATGGCCAAAAATAAATATTTATTAATTATATAAAAATTAGGGTCCCAAAAGGCTTATTCCTAATGCCCAGAGGCTTACTTTTAAAAAATTTGACCCTAGGGGAAAAAATGCAGCGTCTCTAAAATATGACTAGATCAGCTACCTAGAAACATGCGTTCTTAAGACTCCACCTCTTTACAAATACCTATTTTCATTTCTTTAAAGTTTTAAAGTGTTACAGAAAACCAAAAATTATGCAGCACTGCCGCAGTATCCATTACCCAAACTCAAACGATAGATTTTGCATTATAACAAGCAAAAACAACAATATCAACAACAAAAACAATCATTTCAAACAATACAAATACACATATACATATTTCCAAAAACGTTGTCGGAAAACGCAGTTGCAAAAACTTGTTTTCCATTTTCAGAAATCAGAAATCCTTTAGATAATAAAATCGAAAAAATATGCACATGATAGATGAGATAACAGAATACCTCTTGTCGGAGGAGCCTCCCTTCTGACTGAGGAAGGACCTGAAGAGAGGAGAGTTGACATCGTAGATCATTTTCGCTTTTTGCTTCTTTCTTCCACAACCACCGGACAAACCCTAACCCTAATTTCAAAACCTAGACAGTTCTAATGCCTTATAGCGTAGAGGCAGGCCCAAACTATATTTAGGTATTTGGGTTTGGGCCCAAGCATAAAGCCCATTTTTTGTAATTTAATTTGTTTAAAACCATTCGCGTTTTTGTGACTTTTCTAAGCCTGCCTGCAGCGGGCCGTCCCATCATAACCTCGTTTCTCAATAGAAAATTGAGAGAATTGTGTTTTCAAGCAATTAAGATAAGGTCATTCCATCATTCATAATTAAATTGAAAACCCAATAAAAGTAGAAATGGAGAGATTGTCTTTAAAAAATCCCTACAATATCCTTAACTATTAAATAAAAAAAATAACCAATCATCTCACATTTCTCATTCTCTCTTTGACTATTTTACCCTTCTCTCACATATTTAATAATGGAACCAACTTGAATAATTTTTCTTCATCAAATTGAATATAAAAGATGATTAAAAATTATTATTGCCAAATATATTTTTGAAGTGAATAACTTTTAAATACCTCATCAAATATATATATTTTTTTTCAAATTTACATAATATATAATAAATGTTGTTTTTTATTTCAAACTTATATTTTTTCTCATATATATTAATTAATTTTTAAACACCTCATAAAATATTAGTATTATTTGTTTGTTCTAACTTGTAAATTAAGTATCATCAAATATTATATTTTTTCAAATTTATAGAATATATAATAAATACTTTTTAAATACCTCATAAAATATTTTTTTTTCTAACTTGCAAATTAGACACATGATATTTATTATTTCAAAAATAATGTAAACACTCACATGCATATATATATATATATATATATATATATATATTAATCAAGAATGCAATATTTTTAAGACTAATTTACCAACCTTCCAATAAATTTGAAAGTGTAAATAGGGTAATTGGCCAAATTAAAGTCTTCAAAATATTTAAAACTTCTCCATTCCAAAATTACCTAATTGCTCTTCACACTAATCCTAAATATTTTTTAATAAAAATTTAAATATTTAAAATCATTAAAATAAATACTTTCTTATTAAAGCAATTTTTTCAAAGTAATAAGATAAAAATCATGAAATCTTCAAAACTATAATTACAACAAATATTTTTAATTTTAAACTAATTTCATAATTTAAATTAATGATTTAAAAAATAAAATTGTTATAAAAATAAATTTTGTTTATTTTTAATTCCATTTAAATATGATTTTTTTTTTAATCTCTATTGATAACAATGAAATTATGTTTATAAAGGCAAAATAGTAAAAATATATATTTCATTTAGTTTACTTATAATAAACAATTCAAACGTGATTGATTTTAATTTTATTTTCTATGTGTTAATTTTTGTAAGGAATATCTTAATGACATAGTTTGGTAAAAAAAGAAAAAAAAAACTATAATGTCAAACTCAAGTTGTTTGAAAATCGTACAAAACCTATTAGGAGTCTTGTACACCCTTGTACACTTAGCACATTTCCCTTGTACAGTTAGTATAATACCCTTGTACAATGATACAAATTTCATATTTCTCATAAGTTATATGTTCATGTAGGTGTATTAATCATATTTTCAATGGTTTGGTTAAGAAAATGGTGGATGACTTAGGGTTAATTTTTTTTTTCCCCAAATATCATTATTGGGGAAAATATTAGAATTTTTATGTGAGAGTTAAATAAAATGCATAACATAGGTGTACAATCCTTAGGTGACAAGAAAAATAAAAAAGTGGTTTAGAATTGATTAAAATAATTCACAAAGGGTCATCTTGTAGACCTTTGTACAATTAGTACATTTCCCTTGTGCAGTTAGTGTAATACCCTTGTACAATGACACAAATTTCATATCCTTCCTAAGTTATGTGTGCACGTAGGAGTGTTTAACCATATTTTCAATGGTTTAGTTGAGAAAATGGTGGATGACTTAAGGTCAAAAAAAATTTCTCCAGATATCATTATTAGAGAAAGTATTGGAATTTCCATGCAGGAATTAAATAAAGTGCGTGACATATATGCACAATTTGTGAGTGATAAGAAAAATAAAGGAATGACTCATAATCTTTCACAAATAGTAGTCTTGTACGCTTTTGTACACTTAGTACATTTTCCTTATACAGTTAATGTAATACAATTGTACAGTGGTGCAATAAATGAATAAATAATTTTTTTTTCATATAAAAAAATAATACTAAACAAGGTTTTCAATTTTCATTTTTAATTAAACGTATTTTCACAAAGAGACAATATAGAAAATAAAAATTATTTTTAAAAATAAAAAATAAAAACTAGAAAAATATTTTAAAACCAAACTCAAAATTAAAATAAAAACTCTCCATCCATCCTCTTTCTTTCTTTTCTTTTTCTTATTTTAATAAATTTTCAATTAATTCAAATCATTAAAAAAAATCCTTAATGAACAAATTGTAATATTTCATATAACTTATTACTAAAAGTCATGTTCAAAAAGTTATTAAAATAAGGAAGGAAGAAGATTAAAAAAAAATTGAACTTTTTATTTTATAATTGTAAAAAAAAAAAAAAAAAAAAAAAAACTTTAAAATACTTTTTAGTATAAAAAAATTAAAATAGTGAATATATTTATTTTAAATGGTATTTTAATCATTAAATTATTTACTTCTAAAATGGAAAAGATAAAAATAAATGTAAAAGATAATTTTTATTTATTTAAATTAATATTTTTTTAGAAAGTATTTTCCAAAATAGTCTTTGAATCATTAATATAATTTTTTTTATTTATAATTTAAAAATAAAAAATAATGTTAATTTTTTAATTATTTATAAAAGAGTTTTAAAAAATAATGAAAAATCTAAAAATGGTTAAATAAGAAAGAATAGTGGCAAGTAGTAGAATAAAGACAACAATGAGTCAAATGGGTATTTTTGTCAATTACTATCTCAAATCCTTATCATCAATGGTGGTTGAAGGACCTTATCTTAATCATAAACCCTTATGGGTTGAAAACACATTTGTCTCTAGAAAATTTCAATGAGACAAGATGATCGTAGAAGTTTTATATATTTTATATTAGGGAAAATTACCCAATGAGGTTTGCGGGTGATGATAACGACTCCAAGCCCCATTAGGTATATAAGAGAATAACTAAAAACATTTCTTCAAATCACTTCTAAATATACTCTAAAATATGTTTGATAATAATTCTAAAAGGTATTTCTAATCTCTCTAATATTTAAAATTTTAAATTTTTTAAATATTAAAAATATTATAAGTATTTCCTAAAATTACTATCAAATGGATTTTGTTTTTATAAATCCATCAAAAGGCACAAGAAACGATGAAAAAAATCCTTCGAAGACCTTGTACTAGAAATAAAGGCAAAAACACCAAAACTAACCTTTAGCTATTGATATCAGGATTCTAATAGTATATTGATGAATGGGATCATGGCTACAATAGAAATATACTAAAGTTATAATGTAAAAATAATATAAATATGATATTGTAGACCCCCTCTCAGGAAACCAGAAGATTTTAGTTTTTTTAGGATTTTTATAGCATTGGAGGAATGCTATTTCACCACCCGGAGGAGCTGGCAGCACACTAGAGATAAGTGGGGGGGCCCCTTTTCCCTACGCCCGGGAAATCAGCTGTAGAGACATGGACGGCCATGCTCGTGGTCAGGGACGCCATCCTTGCTGACGAGGGGAGCAATAGAGCCGAGGATGGCTTGCAGAGGAAGACACAAACAGGGGGAAGAAAAGGAGAAAAGAGGTCTGGAAGGAGGGATAGAGGTAGCAGGAGCAAGAAAAAACCCAGGGGTTTTCTGATTTGTTTTTTTTTAGAAGAAGCCCTCCCAGGTGCGAGCCTCGTAGGTTTTCTGATCATATTTCTCATCACATTTGTCTTTCATGCATTTTCCTTATGGGTTTTAGTTTTCATTCACTGCTCGAACGTGTTTTGCTCTGTTATTCTCTCGTTCTTCTTTGATTTCATTTGGAGATATCATGCGTATGGGTTCTTTCGAACCGTGTTTGTGTTCTCCGTTTTTCCACGACTCATAGCCTAAGGATTTACGCCTGGAATGAGGCTCAATATAATTGTCATTGGATATTCTTTGTTTGCTTCTTGAGATTTACATTGTTTTACCCTCTGTTTTCTCATTCTTCCACGCGCGTTTCATTTTATTTTAAAACCTGTGAATCTCTGGTTAGTTTGGGTGAGGCTGGAAGGAGAATGAAAATCGCTACATTAAAATCGCATCTTGGAGTTATCAATGTTTCTTAAGAGATTGTAGTCCTCATGGTGATGCCGGTGCAATATTCAATAATGTCTGAATCTGACTTAATTACTCAGAATTTAATGGTTCGAGCTTACGTTGAAGATGATTTTCCAGATCAAGCTCCGAGTCTTTTTCATGAGCTCCAAGTTCCAGGGATGAAGTCCTACATAGTGACTGCCATGAGCATCCTTCCAGCCTGTGCTCCTGTAGCCTTGGTCCACGTGCTGAAACAGTGCCATGACCATGGTTGGTGGGCTCACAATGCATGAGATGGGAGGGAAAGACAAGGGAAGTGAGGGCTAGCTCAGCCTCAAAACCCTTCTCTGGCATGATGGAAATCTTCATCCTCACCGTCCTTCATACCCTTCATACTCATCAAAATCTCTCACACTCATACTCGTCATCCACCTCCCATTCATGTGCATGGAGTCTGTTGCGCATGGTGCCCTTATCACCTTTCCACCTCTTCAATACCTAGCTCATCTATTCTTTTCCTCACCACCCCACCTTCATAATTTCATACCCACTGACCATCTCTTCATAGTAAATATTATACCCACAGTCACCACCCTAACATATCTAATGCCATATACCGTTCATCACACTTCATGCACACCATACCCATTTCCTTCACACCTATTTCTTCTTCTTATCACCCTTCTCTCTCTACACCACGTACCTTCGCACTCGTCAACCTCACCATCCCTTTTCATCCTTCATATCTATTCCCTAACCTTCATACCCGCAATACACTCATCCTCACACACTCTTGGTCCATTCCCATCATTTTTCACCATGCATGCACCCACCCTTCACCTTCCTCACCCACAGCATATCCCATGCAATCCCACCAATTCCTCATCCTGCAGCCCATATCCTTTCCTTCACACCACCAAAATCCATGTCTCTCTCTAGATCTTTTCCAATACCCGTCAAACCCACCTCCAAGCTATGTCGTGCTACACTACACCTACCTGCTGCTCGCCCAAGGATGCGTGCTTGGCGTGGACAAGTCACTGATCCTCACAGCGTTGTTGAGCGGTTACGTAGAGAGAGGATAGCAGGAAGAGTGAAAGCTTTGCAAGAACTTGTCCCTGCCTCAACAAGACGTGCAAGGCTGTAGTGCTTGATGAAATTATGGATTGTGTGGTCTCAAGCTTGAGCAGATTGGGTGATAGCCATGCATTAGGTTTGCATTAGATGGCTAGTATGAGAGAGAAAGGTGGTAGTGGTGGACTTATAAGTTGATGGTAGCCTTTGGATTTTTTTTGTTTTAATACAAATGGTATTGGGTCAATTTAGTTTATCAAACTTTTAAGTCATTAAGTTCGATTATTCGAAACTCTAATTTTTTTTTTTTTTATCAATTTATTATTATTGTTATTATTATTATTATTATTATTCTTTATTTTATTTTATTTTATTTTTCTTTCAAATTAATTCTCAAAATAGTTTTCTAAGGTTCTGATTTTAAATTTAATATCCCAGGATTCAAATTTTTAAATTTAATTTTCCGAAAATCCCAACATTCCAAATTTATTTATTTATTTTTTTTTAAATACCACCCTTAAATAAATTTTTGAAACTCCTAGTTCTTTTAAATCTAATTTTCAAAATTTCCAATTTCAAAAATTCTAATTTTCACTTTTATTTATTTAATCAACATTATTTTCATTATTATTTATTTATTTCCATTTTTAAATAATTCTTCAAAATCCCGATCTCCAAATTCGATTTGTAATTTCCGGAATTCCAATTTCTATATTTATTTATTTAATCCTTATTATTGTTGTTATTATAATTATTTTATTTATTTACTTTTAAAATTTTCATCCTTAAACCATTTTTCAAAATCCCTAGCTCTAAATTCCAAAATTCCTATTTTCGTAACTATCCATCCAATCATTATTATTTTTATTATTCCTTTCATTTATTTATTCACTCCATCTATTTGAAATCCCATCTCTAAATTACTCTTCAAATTTTCAATTTCAAAATTTCCACTATTCAATTTCATTCGTTAAAATATTATGTTTGTTAATTATGACTATTATTTCATATGTATTTATTTATCCTCTTCTAAAAATCTCACTCATTAAAGTCCAATCTTTCAAGAATCAAATGTCATAATTTATTTTTCAATCCTAAAAATTCCACTATTCTTTTTTATTCGTCTAAATGGTTATTTTCGTTAATTAGCATTATTATCCCATATTTATTCATTTATTTAAAGTTCAATCCTTCAAAAATCCAACGTCCCAAATTTAATTTTCAATCTCAAAAATTGCTCTATTCACTTTTATTCGTTTAAATATTATTCTGTTAATTATTATCATTATTCCATAGTTATTTATTTATTTATTTTAAAAATTCCAATCATTGAAATTCAATTCTTAAAAAAAAAAATCTGACTTCTGAATTTAATTTCCAATCTCCATAATTCCACAAATCACATTCAGTTATTCAATGATCATCTTCGTCGTTATTATCACCTCATTCATTTGTTTATTCCCTATTCATGTATTTCAAATCTCACCTCTAAAACAATTTCTCAAATTCCCAATTTCTAAGTCCAAAATCCCCGTTTTCGCAATTACTCATCTAATCATTATTATTTTCGTTATTATCATTATTTCATTTATTTGGTTATTCACTTATTCATTTATTTAAAATTCTTTCTCTAAATAATCCTCCAAAAATCCAATTTTGAATTTAACTCTCAATTTCTAAAATTCCAGTTTTCTAATTTCCGAACTTAATTTTCAATTTCCAAAATGCCGATTTATTTGTTTATTTATTTATTTATTTATTTATTCATTTATTGTTATCATCTTACGTGTTTATTTTCAAAAGAATTCCACCTTCGACTCGAACGATTTCCAAAGATTCCTGTTAGTATAATAAAATTTTCACGGTTTTTGATTCCTAAATAATTTTCGATTCCACTCTATCTCAAATCAAATTTCCAATTCTCAAATTTAATTCTCAAGACTTCCATTTTCAAACAAATCCTCAAAATTCCAATTTTTAAATAAATATCAAAAATCCAATTTTCCCTCGAACAGTTTTAATTTCTATTTGGTGATACATGTGATATGTTTTGTGCTCTTTATTGTACACTGACCCCATTTTTATGATAGCGCATTGCTCGTTCGTGGCCCAAGTATGTATCCACGCCCATTCTGGTCATTCTCTATTGCATGTTTTGATTCCCATATGTGCCTAATCGATTTGAGTATCCATTGATTTTCTTATTAATTGTCATGTCAGCTTCATTTTATTAGTAGAGACCCAACTTTAGGGACTTAGAGGGGTGCTATGGTCTTTTACCGTACCTTCCTGATAAGTAACCTGACCCCCGAGCCCGATCCGATTTTTCGTAGATCACCTTTTCCAAAATAAGGAGTCGCACTTAGGGTTTTCTTTCTTATTTTGTTTACCCCTTTTAAAAATAAAACAAAAATAAGTGGCGACTCCAAGTCATTTTCTTAATATATTAAAATCAATTTTTCAAAAATAAAAATCGAGCTCGCCATCGAGTGGGAAACGCATGAGCCGAAATGCGGGGTCCACAAAATGGCGACTCCACTGGGGAATTTTTTTAGAGGGTCAAGCTTGAACTTAGAGTGAAGCAAACGTGGCATTTGATTGGACGATCAGTGGATGCTCATCTTTTGATTATACATTGAGGATTTCTTGATGCATGCTTAGATGTCGTATTCATTTAAGATTTTGACATGCTGGATTATTGATGATTGGTCTTATTGCATTGCTTAGCGTATTGATTCTGATTTTGGCATAATTGTTCTGATCACTTCACATGCATACACTCACCATTGTATATCACTCAGCTTGACATGTTAATTATCTGACTTGTATACAATTTTGATCGTCTTTGAGCATGATGTTTGTATCACTATTCGTCTTGATTATCGTATTCTCAATTATCTTGTGTGTACATGAGTGATATATCCTGCTCTGCCTGACTGTATGATGCATGATTGCCCTCCATCTGCATGATTGCATGTCGTCTGTCTATGTGGGTCTCACTTCTATCCCCCTACCTCCAACTCTCTTGGTTTCGGTCATTCCTTTCATCTCGGTTCTCACTATTGCAAGTGTGAGACCTTTTGTGTGCTTGCTCTTTGACCGAGCCAGAGATTAGGGGTAGGGTCTAGCGACAGGCTATATCGATGCACGGGAGCATTCTGGAGGAGAGTGACACTTTGATGTCGATTGGAGTCCGATCATTGAAGACCTGTATAGCCCCGAGCTAGGTTTCACGGATAGTCGTGCGACCAGTGTGTTTCCTTTTCTGCTCTAGATTCTTAGAGTTTTCGGATGCACCCACACCATTCACTGTGCACTTTAGTTGACCATTGAGCTTTGAGAGTTTGAAAGGTTTCACCATAGGAAACCCCCTGGGATGTCGAGGTAGTGCATGTGTGGAGGTGATGACACCTTGCATGGAAGCGCCCCATCTCTTCGGAGGCGTGCAGAGGGTTGCGTACCACCGGAGGGTACGATCGCTTCTGCTAGGGATCTTTTAAAGTCTACCTATCTCCTTTTAGAGCCACCCTGACCTTGTAGTTTGAGCCTTAGACTTTTCAATTAGAATTTTCCTTCCCAAAACACGTGGGTGCATCTGTGGGCCTTCAGAGCCGGTTCAGTAGTAACAGGTTTGGTTACCTTCACAGTAGTCTCTTATATATCTGCTCAGGATCGGATATCAGTTTGATTGCTTTCAGGCTACCTTTTGACACATTTGATAGACATTCTTTGTGAAGTTTCCCTTACCCCGCACCTTATCTAATATTTCCACTGTTGTAGGAGTATTGATACGTTCAGTCTGGGTTCGACTTCTTGGATCAGAGTTGGGGGTAGATTGATCAGGGTATCAGACCAGCTAGACCAGAGATCAGATCAGAGGGATATGGATTCACAGATAGTCACCGTCGATCAGTTCGCTGAGGCCATGGCTTCGATTCAGGAGGCTATAGCTAGCCTTGGCCGGAGGATAGATGGGCAGCAGGCCCAGCAGGTCCCGTCCCCGGAGGGTGCCCAGTATGACCATACAGTGCCACCACCCCCTCCACCCAGTCAGTCAACACCACAAGCCATGTCGTTCACCCTACATAGTCAGACCGAGGTTGCTCCGCCTCCCGTCACCGTGCCTACCCCGACCTCAGAGGACCCACATGCTCGCATGGATAGGCTTGAGTAGGGGTTGAGGCAGTTGAGGACTTCCGACAGAGCCATTACTTGGGAGGATTTTGATGGAGTGCCAGTGGCCAGTTTACCGGCCAAGTTCAGGATGCTAGAGATGGAGCGATACACGGGGATTGGGTGCCCCCGCATCTATTTGAGGCTTTACAGTACGATCATGAGGGCTCATGGATTGGACGAGGCCCAGATGATCATGCTTTTCCCCATGTCTTTGGGTGGCGCTGCACAGCGTTGGTTTGCTTCTTTGGATGTATCACGTCGTCGGACTTGGGATGATCTGGCCCAAGAGTTCTTGAGATAGTATGCATTTAATACTGTCGTTGACATATCGAGGAGGGAGCTCGAGGCTCTTAGGCAGAGATCAGACGAGTCAGTTTCTTCATTCATCTCCCGCTGGCGTGGGAAGATTGCCGAGATAGTGGATAGATCATCAGAGAGAGATCAGATTCAGATGGTTTTGAAGAGCCTACAGCCGAGGATTGCCAGGCATGTGGTCAGGGTACCTTTTACAAATTTTGGATCTCTGGCTTTAGCTTTGTATGATGTCGAGGATGGTATCTCGAGGGGTTTGTGGGCAGATTCTTCCCCTAGTGATGTTAAGGGGAAGAAACCCTTCGGAGGACAGAGATCGACAGATGTGAGTGCCATCAGTTCCTCCAGTCAGAGGCCTCTCAGGCGTCATCAGCCTATCCCACAGCTTCTCGAGGCTCCTCCATCTTACACGCCTCAGTAGTACAGGCCACGGGCACCTCACCCGACTTATGATCAGACATATCAGCCTCAGCCATTGGCTTTGCCCTATTATGCTACTCAGAGCATCGAGAGGCCTCCTATTTCTTACACAGCCACTGGACAGCCATGCTATGCTGCACAGTTCACTGCGAGACCAGCTACTTCTTACCCCAGGCCCAGAGCTCAGCAGACCTCTACTCCATTTGCTTTGAGGACACAGAGACAGTTCTCCCAGATAGGCATGCCGTTGAGCCAGGCTCTTCGGAAGCTCACAAAGGCCGGAGTATTGGCCGCTCTCACTCCGAGACCACCACCTCAGCCTCTTCCCCCTCAGTTCAGGATGGACTTACATTGCGCCTACCATTAGGGGCCTGGGCATGAGACCGATAGGTGTACCGTATTGAGGCACGCCATCCAAGACTTGATCAACCAGGGTTTGGTACACTTGGGTCAGCCGAGTGTGACCACGAACCCGTTACCTGCCCACACCACACATGCAGTCCCTCCACCAACCGATGGCATTCATTTCTTAGACTTTGATGAGATCGATGACCGCATCCACATGTTGAGTGATGACGATTCAGACCCAGAGCCCATCATGCCAGATGTGATTTATGAGATGAGTGGGGTGACTCTAGGTCCTCGGATGCCTGCTCCATTTCGATTGGTTCCCGAGACGGCATCGGTGCGGGCTACCACTGTTGAGCCATTGACATTCACACGCTATAGTGTTCAAGCGTCGTACATTCTGATCCCTGATATTGAGGAGGTTCAGACTCCACATGTCGATATTTCTCAGACTCCGGACATTCAGTATGTTCTCCGAGGAGGTAGAGTGATGCGACAACCACCTCCCGCGGCAGCTAGGCCAGTTGAGGGTACGTCCGCTCCCGAGGAGGTCAGAGCCGAGGACGACGAGATTTTGAGGCAGCTACAGAGCACTCAGGCTCGCATCTCCATCTGGAGTTTGTTGGCGTCTTCGAGCACTCATCGAGATGCATTGATTAGAGCCCTGAGTCAGATCAGAGTTGAGACTACCACCACTCCTGAGGGTTTGATCCATATGATGACGGCTGACCGAGCCACGTGTATTGTATTCTCGGACGACGACTTGCCACCGGAGGGCTCAGACCACACTCGTCCGCTCTTTATATCTGTCGGCTGTTCAGGCCGCCGAGTCCCATCTGTCCTTCTGGACAATGGCTCGGCCCTGAACGTATGTCCTCTGGCCATTGCCATCGCCCTCGGATACGCTCCTTCTGACTTCGGTCCCTCCACTCAGACCGTTCGCGCATATGATAGCACTCGGAGGGAGGTCATGGGTACGCTAGAAATTGAGCTACTGATTGGTCCAGCCACTTTTGTCGCTATGTTTCAGGTTTTGAGGATTCCTACATCCTTTAACCTACTTCTAGGCCGACCATGGATCCATAGAGCCGAAGCTATTCCTTCTTCCCTTCATCAGAAGGTGAAGTTTATTCATGATGGTCGGGTCGTCGTGGTGCAGTCTGTGGGTGATAGGTTCATCTCTGCCGAGCCTGTACTCGAGATTAGTCACGCTGATGATGATCTTTTTCTGACCGGATTTACCTTTGACGAGGTACAGACTTTGGAAATGGAGGATTTCTGCCGAGATTTTGTAGCCATGTCCTTCGACCAGCACAGCAGCACGGTGGTGCTCGATATTATGCGGAGCATGTCTTATCTTCCCGGTATGGGCCTGGGGTGGCGTCAGCACGGGCCTAGTGAGTTCATGGCTTTTTCGGACCGCGACGTACCGTTCGGGCTCGGATTCATTCCCACTGAGGCCGACTATCGTCATATGGCGCGACTGCGCAGGGAGAGGGTGAGAGCTCGCTTGACTCATACGCCCTTTTATTATCCTGTCCGCCCATACACCATGAGCCTAGCCGATTACTTTGTGAGGGCATCAGAGCCACATGCACCATCTGATGGGATCATCGGAGGACTCAGCATCACCCAGGAGGTCGAGCTTCAGCGCCTTGTCCAGTAGTTACAGTTGAGTGACGGAGCCCCTGGCCCTTCGACTTCTGTGTTGATTGCTCCTCCCTCCCCAGATCGCACGAGCCTTATGACGCTTTGCTTCCCGGATGAGATCGATGGTCACGGGACTTTTGCCGAGATTGAGGACGTAGTGGACGGAGCCGTGCCGTGTGACGAGTACGTTGATGAGATGCTCGCGATGAGCTTAAGCCAGACCGAGGAGATAGCCCCGCCGGAGCTTGCTTCGCCATTTGATCTCTTCGGGGTGTCCGTCCTCGAGATCGTCGAGGAGGTCCAGACTGCCCCTGCTCAGGAGTCTGCTGAAGACCTTATAGTTTTTGATGATTTGTTTGATGGCCCTGTTGGCCTAGTTGAGGGAGCGTCCGACCTTGTGGACCCACCTCTTTCCTTTGATGTTTTATCGAGGTTTGTCTCCCGTCATGACTATGTTTCTGACTTTTCATCTATGGATTTGAGCACCTTTGAGTATTTGCCTGTCTCTCATGTTATTGATTTATCTGCACCATCTTCACCCACATCACATATTTTTAACATTGATGATGAGATTGCACGGCACGATTCAGACGATGACTCGTCTTCTGCTTCCAATTCGGGTCCCGTTGATGAGAGAGTTTCACCTGCTGTAAGGGACACAGAGATTGTTGATTTCGGCACAGCAGATCAGCCTAGGGAGTTGAGGATCGGGTCAGATTTATCTGTTGGTGAGAGAGATAGACTCATCCAGTTACTCGGAGCATACTTGGACGTTTTCGCATGGTCCTACGAGGACATGCCCGGCCTTGATCCATCTATCGTCCAGCATCGTTTGCCACTTCTGCCCCATGCCAGACCGGTTAAGCAAAAGTTGAGACGATTGCATCCTCGTTGGAGCCTGCAGGTCAAGGAGGAGATTCAGAAGCAGCTCAGTGTAGGATTCTTATCAGTGGTCAAGTACCCGGAGTGGCTGGCCAATGTCATCCCTGTTCCCAAAAAGGACGGCAAGGTGAGAGTCTGTGTTGATTTCCGAGATCTTAACAAGGCCAGTCCTAAGGATGATTTTCCCCTTCCACACATTGACATGCTAGTTGACAGTACGACGGGTCATTCGATGTTGTCCTTTATGGACGGATTTTCCGGATACAGTCAGATCTTGATGGCTCCAGAGGATATGGAGAAGACGTCCTTCATTACCGAGTGGGGTACTTATTGCTACCGAGTCATGCCATTCGGATTGAAGAATGCAGGAGCCACTTATCAGAGAGCAGCGACCACGCTTTTCCATGACATGATGCATCGGGATGTCGAGGTTTATGTAGAGGACATGATAGTGAAATCCCGAGGTAGATCAAATCACTTAGCAGCTTTGGAGAGATTCTTTGAGAGGATCAGGCAATTCAGATTGAGACTGAACCCCAAGAAGTGCACTTTTGGAGTGACCTCTGGGAAACTCTTGGGATACATGGTCAGTGAGCGAGGCATAGAGGTAGACCCGGACAAGATTAGAGCCATCCTTGACATGCCTACACCGAGGACAGAGAGAGAGTCAGAGGCTTCTTGGGCAGACTTCAATACATCAGCAGATTCATCGCCAGATTGACAGACATTTGTGAGCCCATTTTCCGACTCTTGAGGAAGAGTCAACCTACTGTTTGGGATGATCAGTGTCAGCGTGCATTTGAGAGGATCCGAGAGTACTTGTTGTCACCTCCAGTCTTGGCGCCTCCTACACCAGTCCGTCCCCTACTCCTATATCTGTCAGTTTCAGACGTAGCATTGGGATGCATGTTGGCTCAGCTCGATGATTCGGGTAAGGATCGAGCCATTTATTATCTGAGTAAGAGGATGCTAGACTACGAGACGAGATATGTCATGATTGAGCGCTATTGCTTGGCTTTGGTTTGGGCCACTCGACGATTGAGACATTACATGACCGAGTATTCAGTGCATTTGATATCCCGTCTAGATCCTCTGAGATATTTGTTTGACAGGCCTGCCCTGGTCGGTCGCCTCATGAGATGGTTGGTACTTCTGACTGAGTTTGACATTCATTATGTCACTCAGAAGTCCGTCAGAGGGAGCATTGTCGCGGATCATCTAGCTTCTTTACCGGTTTCCGATGGCAGGGCCATTGATGACGACTTCCCAGACGAGGATGTTGCTGTTGTGACTAGTCTGTCAGGTTGGCGCATGTACTTTGATGGTGCAGCTAACCATTCTGGATACGGGATAGGCGTCCTGTTGATATCCCCTCATGGTGATCACATTCCCAGATCTGTTCGTTTGGCATTCTCGGATCAACATCATGCCACGAACAACATTGTTGAGTATGAGGCTTGTATCTTGGGATTAGAGACGGCCCTCGAGCTCGGGATTAGACAGATGGAGGTGTTTTGTGACTCCAATCTGGTATTGAGACAGATTCAGGGCGAGTGGAAGACTAGAGATGTGAAGCTTAGGCCTTACCACGCGTATTTGGAGCTACTGGTCGGGAGATTTGATGATTTGAGATATACCCATCTGCCTAGAGCGCAGAACCAGTTTGCTGATGCCTTAGCTACTCTAGCTTCCATGATTGACATTCCTGTGGACGCCGCTGTTCGCCCATTATTGATCGAGTCGAGGTCTGCTCCTGCATATTGTTGTCTGATTGATGATACAGAAATAGACGATGGTCTGCCCTGGTACCATGACATATATCACTTCTTGAGACTTGGCGTGTATCCTGAGGCTGCCACGGCCAAGGATAGGAGAGCATTGAGACAGTTAGCCGCCCGATTCGTGATTTGTGGTGAGGTATTATATAGACGATCAGCTGATGGGATGCTATTATTGTGTTTGGACCGTGCCTCTGCCGATCGAGTAATGAGAGAGGTTCATGCGGGAGTTTGCGGACCACATATGGGAGGGCATATGTTGGCCCGTAAGATCATGAGGACCGGTTACTTCTGGTTGACCATAGAGAAGGATTACTGCCAGTTTGTTCAGAGATGTCCCGAGTGTCAGATACATGGGGACCTCATTCACGTGCCACCTTCAGAGTTGCATGCACTGACTTCACCTTGGCCGTTTTCAGTATGGGGTATCGACATCATCGGGAAAATTTCACTGAAATCTTCCAATGGTCATGAGTTCATCCTAGTCGCCATCGACTACTTCACCAAGTGGGTGGAGGCCGCTTCGTATACGAGATTGACGTCGTCTGGAGTTGCTAGTTTCATCATATCACACATTATTTGTCGCTATGGAGTCCCTCATGAGTTGATTTCGGATAGAGGGGTACATTTCAGGGCAGAGGTTGACACCTTGGTGCAGCGATATAGCATCCGACATCGTAGGTCGTCTACGTACAGGCTGCAGACGAACGGGGCAGTAGAGGCCGCGAATAAGAATATCAAGAGGATATTACGGAGGATGATTGAGACTTCTCGGGATTAGTCGGAGAAGCTCCCATTTGCATTGTGGGCTTATCGGACCTCTTTTCGCACCTCTACAGGCGCCACACCCTACTCATTGGTATATGGCATGGAGGCGGTGCTACCCGTTGAGATTGAGATGGGTTCGTTGAGGGTGGCACTAGAGCAGCAGATTCCCGAGACAGATTGGGCTCAGGCTCGATTTGATCAGCTCAATCTCCTAGATGAGAGGAGATTGAGAGCAGCAGACCATGTTCGTGCATATCAGAGGAAGATGGCCCGCGCTTTCAAAAAGCGGGTCAAGCCCAGACCACTACATGTAAGTGACTTAGTCTTGAAAGTCATCAGGGGATTGATCAGAGATCCTAGAGGGAAGTTCAGACCCAACTGGAGCGGACCTTATTTCATCAGGGAGTTGACCCTAGAGGGCGCTGCATGGCTGATGGATTTAGACGGAAACCGATTCTCAGAGCCAACCAATGTGGAGCAGCTAAAGAGGTACTATGTTTGAGACCATGGTCGCAGGATGGGTGGCCATCATTTCAGTTTAGCCATTACCTTGTTATTCCTTTGTGATACATAGTCCGTTGCTAGCCCATTGAGCCTCACATGCTTATTATAGCCTTTCTTTCTTATCGCCTTGCTCACATTTTCACACCGGGACAGGGGCCCTTAATGTATGCATGCATTGTTTGGGAGTTTCATGAGCCTTGGACCTAGGGGCATGTTTTTCTCATCATCTTTTCCTATCACTGCACCTTTGCATTTTCATCTCATCTTATTGGTTGTGTTATTCATCTCTTCTTCCTTATCCTATCTACTATTTGTTTGTCTCATATTCTCTCCACCCTGAGTGGTGAGCCTCCTCAGTTCATCACATGGAGGATAGTCACATCATTTCCACCATCTATCTCGCGGACACTGGTTTAGAGATCCTTAGTTTGAGAAGGTCATCTTGTCAGAGAGAGTTTGTTTGTTACCTTAGCACTTGGGGGTGTGTCCATTTGTTATTGATATCATCTTTAGGGTTCATTTGTTCATGTTCAGGGTACGCGTGTTTGTATATATGTGAAAAAAAAATTGAAAAAAAAAAAAAAAACGCAGGTGTGTATTATTTTTTATCATTGAGTATGTATATTGATGTCTGGGGGTCATTTCTATCGAGTATGTTCGTTATTGGGAGTTCGTATGTGAGCTCTCTGAGATCCCATGTTGTTTGTATTGTTTCCTCATATCTATTTGTGAGAGAGATGAGTGACCTTTTCCTAATGACTCCGAGTCATTGTCCTTTCCATCATTACATTCGTTATTGATGTGACTTCACTTCATGTTTGATCTGAGTCGATCACCACCTTTCTTCACATATTCATTGTTTCGCTGTCGTTTTTATCATTGCTTGTGATTCGTCTCATTCCCTTCACATCTTATTCCCTCCTTACAGCGACCCATCTCGGGTTCGATACTCATTTCGCATCATCGTTACACATACTACTATCAGTTCATGTTGCTTCATTTGTCTCCTTATCGACATCATATTCATGTTAGGCATCCTCAGGTCCATGGCTCATGGGGTTCACTATACATGTTGCATTTCATATATGAGGGCATGAGTTTTGATCATTGGGTATTTGAGCCTAGTTTCCTTTCGTTTCTATCACCCTATCACCTTGGCCTACGTTACGTCCCATGTCTTAAGACCACCCTGAGGCCATGGGATCAGATGTCGTCTTCGACAGCCTCTACTTGGACAGGTGATTGAGATCTGGTTGATATTTAGATATCGTCATGCTTCTTCTTCTGGGAGTCGCCTCATTGATGTGCAGGTCTGATTCAGTTGTGTTCGGATTACTGGGATCGCAAGTTTGACAATGATTGATTTGGTGTCACCTGATTTTTTGACCTATCGTACCTCTGGTGATATCCTATTTCATTTAGAGGTTCATGGATCCTCACGGACTTGCACGATCATCACTTACTGGATGCTCATTGAGACGTAGACATGATCGTTACCTTACGGAGCCCCTGAGATCCATCCAGCTAGGTCCGCATTTCTCGACACTTGGACGCCATCATGCCTCTCCATCGGGGAGGCACATCTTGGATATATGTGCATGATTCAGTTATGGATTCGGACGACTGGAGTTACATGCTCGATGATAGATGATTTCATGTCGCTCGATTTCTGACCTGTCGTGCATCCGATGCCATACTGGGGCATATTTCCGTTTTGGGTGAGATTTACGGATCTTCACGGAGGTTACATGCTCGATGATAGATGATTTCATGTCGCTCGATTTCTGACCTGTCGTGCATCCGATGCCATACTGGGGCATATTTCCGTTTTGGGTGAATTTACGGATCTTCACGGAGGTCACGTGCTCGTCGATAGATGATTTCATGACACTTTTTCTTCTGACCCGTCCACATCCGATGCCATACTGGGGCATATTTCCGTTTTGGGTGAGATTTATGGATCTTCACGGAGGTCACATGCTCGACGATAAATGATTTCATGACATTTGTTCTTCGGACCTGTCGCGCACTTGATGCCATACTTGGGCATATTCCGTTTCGGA